>NW_022589726.1:18103539-18243612 GCF_004348235.1 Phoca vitulina | reverse complement strand
CGGCGGCCGGGCGGGGCCGGGGCCGGTCGCCAGGGGGCGCGGGGCGGCCCGGGGCGGCGGGGCCGCGGGACGGCCGCTCTCGAGGCTGGGGCCCGGGGCCGGGGGCCGGGGCGCGGGCGGGCGGCGGTGCGCCGGGCAGCGGGAAGCCGGGAGGGGGACCAGGGGGCGGGGCGCGGCCCGTGGTCACACTGCCGTCCCGCCCTCGCGCGTCCTGGGGCGCACGTTGCCCCCACACGCGGGCCGGGGACCTGGGCGGGAATTGGCGGCCGCACTCTGGCCTGGCCCGGGAGAGTGTGTGCGAGGGTTTTTCTTTTCTACTTCACTTCTGGGGAGACTGAGGTTCGATCTTCCAGCCCCACTCCTCGGCCCCCCTTTGGCTTCTCCCCTCATTTCTCCAGATCCCTCCGGGCGCACTCATATATGCCGCCTCTCCTCCCTCTCTCCTTCCCCGGGCCTCACCCCTCCTCCGCGGCTGGGCTCCCAGCCTCTCATCCAACCACAGCTATTTCCAGGAAGGGGGAGTGTGGGTGGAGGGGTTTCTCCAAACAAACCCAAGGCTTCGGAGTGAGAGGGGGCCAGGCTGGGGGAGAGATTGACAGGCTCCGGAATGTCCCAGGCAGGAGGAGGGCGAGGGTCCTAGGGGGTCTGGCCATGTCTTCCAGCCCAGCCCCGGTGAGCTCCTTTTCCTCTCAACTCTGGCTCTCCCATCTCCATCTCACTTCGGAGGCGCCCCAGGGAGTGGGGAGAGAGACTCAAAGCCATGCTTCCCTGGCCACCCAACACAGGGGTTAGTCAGTCCCCCAGATGGAACTACCAGGTGAGGGGACCTTTCAGCCCCTCTGGGGCCAGCAGGTGTAGAAAGAAGAATGCCGAAGGGGTCCTGGTCAAGGTGCATGCAACAGGAGCAGAGAAAGGCCACCCCAACCTACCCACCCACCACAGTGCTCCTCCTCCCCGCAGCTTGGCTGCGAACTGCACCGGGCCAGACCCAGTTGCCCACACTGGCCAGGGGCCTGGAATGCCCTGGGACCCAGCCAGGGTTGATGGGATGGGAGTGGGTTGCAAAACCAGTGCCCCTCTCCAGTTACACGCTAGGGGCCCAAGCCTGGCCACAGAGCTACCTCCCTGGCCAAGGTACTCTGGGAACAGACTTCCTGACCTGGAAGGAGGATTAGAGCTTCAAAGGCGAAGCCTCAGCCCAGGCCCATGCCAGGCAGGTCCAAAGAAGTGTCCCGAGTGGGCTCTCATAAGGGGGCTCATCTCAGAGAAGGCAGGATTAGACCAGTCCCTTGGGCATGAAGGAGGGAGAGGCAACTCTAAGGACCTGGTGGGAGAAGCCTGAGCTCTGGTACATTCAGTAAATGCCATGCAAATGAGGGGAGGCACATTTGCACATTCTTTCAAGTGACAGCTCCAGCCGGTCAAAGGGCTGCTGTCCAAGGCTTAGGGCTGAGGACCCCCTGGCCCTTAACCCCATATATTTTTGGAAGATTGCTCCCCCCCCCCCCCACTTCCAAGGCCCCAATCCACCTCCTTCCCTTGACTCCTGGGACAGGAAGTTGGCCATGTTCCCAGGAGGGAGGCAGGAGGCCCACGGAGGGGGGTGGAGTATGTGTTGGGAGGGGGGCCTCCTGTCCAGTCCTTAGGCCCTGGGACAGCTGCTGAGGAGGGAGAGCAGAGCTAGGAGAGCCATGAAGGTAGTACTCAGCCTGGGGCGGGGGTGGGGGGGTGGGGGTGCCAGGGGAATGGCACGAGACGGGGCCCAGCCCTAGGGCCTGGGTGGAGGGCCAACATAGCAGGGCTGCGAAGAGGGGCTAGGGGTCTGGGAGGTCTGGCTGGAAGAAGCCAAGGAATAGGGGTGCGAGGGAGTGGGGGGCTGGGCAAGGGGACTGTCAGGAGCAGAGCTGCTGGGGTGCTCTCAGGAGAAAGGCCTCAAACGCCCTGGGCTGGAGCGGGAGAATGGATCACTCCTGTGGGCAGAACAATCTTGTGGCTGAAATCAGGCCTTCCAGCGTGTATGGGAGGGAAGGGGGAGGCAGTGCGTGCTCTCCTTTTCCTACTTCACCACCAGTGAAACTGAGGCAGGAAGCTGGCCCTCCGTTTATTTTCCCTGCCCCTCAGGATACACTCCTGATTCTGGGCTGGCAGGAGCAGTGTGATTCCCAGCTCCCCCTTCCTCCCCACCCGAGGTCCCCTGAGAGCCTGAGAGTTCAGGCTGGGAGGCTGGCCTGGCCGGGGACACAGTGTTCCCCACTGGCCCTTGAGCCCTGCCCTGAGACCTAAATCCTCACCCCACCCCCACCCCGCCCCACCAGGGGCTGGATCTCAGGATCCTTGCAGATCCCTGGATAGGGTGGATCCCAGGGCATGGGGCAGCTCCAGAGCCAGAGGGCTGGGGGGCCAAAGATCCTGGGCTGACACTCCCAGCAGGGTAGATCCTGGGAATCTGATCTCCTGGCCTCCCCCACATCCTCCCCCCCCCCCCCACTTCCTGGAGCAGCGACCTGCCCCTTTCCCGCCTGCACTCCCCTCCACTTCCAGGGCTGGGCTTCTCCTCACACCAGCCAGACAGTCTACCCTCCACCCAGGGGAAGCAGCTGCCTCCGCCAGGCCGCTTCCAGGAAGCCCCGGGCCGGGCCCCAGCATTGTTCAGGCCCGCAGTCGGCACCCCAGGCAGCCGGACATCATGAAGTCCAGCGGCCCCGTGGAGAGGCTGCTCAGAGCCTTGGGGAGGAGGGACAGCAGCCGGGCCAGCAGCAGGGTAGGAGTGCCCGCCGGCTGGGCCGAGGAGGGGCAGGGGAGGCGGTGTGGGCAGTGGGGGAGGGGACCAGCACTGGGCCAGACCCTCTTCCCCCTGCCCCGCATGCCCTCACTACTCTGCCTCTCCCCGGAGGGGCCGGGGCTGTGGTGTGAGCAGCAGAAGTTCGGATTAGAGCAGAACCTGGTGTCTACTTTGACTCCTCCAACTTCCCTGCCCTAATTCAGGCCAACCCTGGGGATCCTCGCCCCTACACCTGCACTCAGGTATATATACCGCAGGGTAGCACTTTTCCAGGTACAACCCCGGCGCCCCGGAGCAGGGCTGAGAGATCAGGCCCCTTCCCTGAGCCAAGAAGTTTGGGGGGAATGGGGTGGAAGTGGCAAAGGGAGGGGGGCGGCGGCCAGGTCCCAAAAGTGCTTTAGACACTGGGGCTTTGCTTTCCCCTGACATCATCTGTGCGTGCTGTTAATGCCAAAATGCACCCGGTTTTCCTAATGGGTCCGGCAAGGTTGGTCCAGAGAGTTCAGGTGGGGTTTAATCCAGCTGCTTTGGGACAGCCAAGAGACCAAAAGTGCTGCCTGGGTCCCCAGGATGGGGGGCCTGGAGGCCTATCACTCCGTTTCCCCATATTTCCTCAGCCTGACCCCAAAAGCAGCAGCTCAGGACAGCATGAGACAATATTATTGGGGTGGGGGGCGGGCAGGAACTTGAACTCCTGAGGGAGGAGAAACATGGGTAAAAGGGAGAGGAGGCATATGGTCCCTGGAGAGGATGAGTGAGGTGAACCCACAGTGGGAAGGATGGGACTGGGGGCCATGATGGGGCATCCCTGCCTCACTGCATTCTGGGTGGGGAGGGGCCCAACAGGGCATCTGGTCCACCTCCTCCCCCATCCCATGCTGGAGTCCCACTTGGACCTCCTCAAGTGACAGGGTGCTCACTACATCCACAAGTAGCAAGACAGCTAACTGTTTCCCTCCGTGTCATGCCTCTGTCTGCCTGTCCCTCCAGCGTTACCACCCCCTCCTTACACAATTGCTGCCTGCCGCCTCAATGCACAATGAGTAAACATGTTGTTCTGACAGTAGGGGGAGGAGGGCATGTCAGCTGTCCGGAGCATGGGGACAGCGGGAGCCAGGGGAGTAGGACTGGCTGAGGCCACTCCTGTCACGTTAGTCTGGGTGTTGCATGACTGACATCCTACATTCCTGTCTGGACCCCCTCCTGCTCACTCTCCACAGGGACCTTCACCTGGGGAGGCCATCTGGGAGGAGAAACGGGGAGCCCTTACAAAGGAAAGTCAGAGAGCACCCCCCAACCAGGAGGAAAGCCCTAGCGCTTGGGGAGGCAGTGACCACAAGGGTTTCACACCCCAGGGCCATAGGAAGGGCCTGAGTGATTCCTCAGAGAAGAGGTGACCCGGCTGAGGTGACGCAAGGTGGCAGGTTCCACACACCATCAAGGACAGGCCCCACACCGGCCCAGAAACAGGTGGGCCAAGTGTGTCTTAGGAGTGTGGGGGCTTTAGCAGGACGGAGGAAGAAAGAAACCAGTGCAGTGCCAAGACCCTGGCCCAGTCCCGGAGACGGGCCCGCTGAGAACTGACACTTCTCTGTCGGCGTGTCCCTCCACCCATAGCCTAGGAAAGCTGAGCCACATAGCTTCCGGGAGAAGGTCTTCCGGAAGAAGCCACCAGTCTGTGCAGTGTGTAAGGTGACCATCGATGGGACTGGCGTCTCATGCAGAGGTGAGGTGCCCCGTCGTGTGGCTGAGAGCCTCCGCCCAGCACCACCGTGCGCACAACTCCAGCGGCCAGACTCACGCAAATCGTAATGAGCCTGCTGCCCCTGGACTGGGCAACAGGGGAGCCAAGAGGCAGCTGCCTCCCCTCCAAACAGCCCTTGCTCCCGGTGACAGACACTTCCCACCCCCCACCCCCCGCAACCCAGGAGACCCACTACTCCCCGCCCTCCCTCCCTCCTCACCCCCACCCACCCAAGGACGTTAGCCCTGGCTCGCTCCCTCCCTGGCCTGGGCAGTACTACCCCACTGCCATAAGCTTCCCTTGAACTGCCTCTGCCCCCCCCCCCCACTCCATCTCAACACACTCTTGGAAGTCCCAAGATCTGGTCCCAGGGCCTGGGGAAATGGGGGGAGGACTACCCCTTCCACTGCCCCCAAAAGGCCCCTGCTAACCTCTCTCTTCTCCGGACCATCCCTCTCTAGTTTGCAAGGTGGCAACACACAGAAAATGTGAAGCAAAGGTGGGTGCTTGATTGGGGGAGGGGGATTAGAGTCCCCTGCTCTGAAACAGGCTTCTCCAGCCACACTGGCATCAACCCTCTACCCCTCTCATCACTGGGGAACCCCTGCTGGGGTGGGGGAGAGTGCTGTACTGGGCCCTTTAAGAACCACCCTACTCCACCCCCTGGAGGGCTGGCCCAGGCCGGTGGACAGGAGACAGCGTTTGTCTTGGTGCTGTGCCCAGGCTGCAGCTGGCGAGAGGGTGGGGGTGGGGAAGAGGAGGAGAATGAGGAGGAGGAAGGGTGGGGTGGGTGGGTGGGGGGAGCAGGATTTCAAAGACTGGGCAGCCGGATGGGCTGTGCCTTCCCTCTGGGGAAGGGTCCTCAGGATGCCTGGGTGGGTCTCGTCCTGGGCCCTGGAAAAGGCCCGGCAGAAGGTACAAGATAGTGCCACTGTCCACTGGGGACCTGAGACAGCCCCATCTCTGAGGAGGTTCCCTGGTCCTCCTTCTGCAGTGCGGGGGGTCCCAGGGCTTGAAGTTGGCCTGGGGGAGCTGTGTACTCAGGGGCGGGGTCTCCCGGTGAAAGAGGCCAGTGTCCGTTCCTGGCCATGGCCTGCCTACATGGCTCTATATATAACTCCTGCCCCGCAGCTGGATGAATGGGGGTCTGTGTGGGCAGGGGGCTGGGAGCCAAGAGCAACAAGTGGGGGGCCCAGGGGTGGGGGACCAAGAGGCCAGAGGGGAGGCTCCCTTAAATAGAGGAACCTCCGCTGGAGTGTGCGCCCATCTTCTGAAAGCCCCTCCACCTTGCTGAAGCTGAGGGGTAGCCCCATCCTCAAGCCCAGGAGGGTCCATTGCCCCAGGAGCTCAGTCCCTCACTCGGTCTCCTTCCAGGTGACTTCGTCCTGTCAGGCCTTGCCTCCCGCGGAGCTGGTGAGTGTGCTCTGAGATGCAGTGGGGGAGGCAAGGAACCTGGCTGAGATGTCCAAAGGTCTGGTGGCCACAGAGAGGGCCCCCAGGAGGTTACCTTGAATGGACTGCTCTGGGTGTTGGTAATCCTGAGGGAGAGGGAAAAAAATAAGCCCTCTGCTCTTCTTGCCCTTGGGCCTGCTGGGGGTTAGGACTCCTCTCCCCTCGCCCAGTCCAGCCCCTACAGGGACACTGGCGTGCCCTCTCCACCATCCCCAGGCACAGACTGGTCCCTGCCCCCGCCCTAACCCCTCCCTTTTCCTTCTCCATCTCCCTCTAGCGGAGAAACACGGCCCCTGTGAGGCGCATAGAGCACCTGGTAAGTGATGCTGGAGGAGGGGGCGAAGCAGGGAGTACGGACCTAGGTTTCGGCTGAGGACAAAAGTTCAGGGGACTCTGGAGCGGGGTGCCTAGACTGGGGGGCACCCAAACATGTGCACCGTCTCCTCTCATCCACCAGGGATCCACCAAGTCTCTTAACCACTCAAAGCAGCGCAGCACTCTGCCCAGGTAAGTGAGGGCGCCGGGGTGGTCCCCTACCTCAGCCCTGCGCAGCGCCCCCCAGCAAAGCTCTCCGGGGCAGCCCCCCCGCCCGCCAGCGGCCCCACCTACCCTGGGGACCCAGAGGCCTCGCCCTCCGCTCCCACCGGCCCCCCCGGGAGCCCCGTCCCCGTGCCTGACGCAGGCTTCGCCCCCTCCCAGGAGCTTCAGCCTGGACCCGCTTATGGAGCGCCGCTGGGACTTGGACCTCACTTACGTGACGGAGCGGATCCTGGCCGCCGCCTTCCCCACGCGGCCCGACGAGCAGCGACACCGGGGACACCTGCGCGAGCTGGCTCACGTGCTGCAATCCAAGCACCGCGACAAGTACCTGGTGAGGGGCGGGGCCTTCCACTGTCAGCCAGTGACAGGGCTGGGAGACCCAGATGGGCGGAGCTGCTCCCTGACGCCAATCTCGCAGAGGCATGGCCCCCCAGGAGGCGGGGCCCGGGGGCGGGGCCGCGGGAGCCGATCGGGAACGCCCCCTCTGGGCTGTCACGGCTAGGCCGGGCCCGTAGCGACCTCCTCGTTTGGGAGAAAGACTTTGCTTAGGGTCACGGCAGGGGACAGCCCCTCGCTTCTTGAGGTCACTTCCGTCTAAAACCCCCCCTTTACTTGCAGCTCTTCAACCTTTCAGAGAAAAGACATGACCTGACCCGCCTGAACCCCAAGGTAGGAGGGGATTAAAGCCATTAAACTGAACCACCCCCACCCTGAAGCCCCCAGCCTCCTCGTTATTAATAGTAGCGATGGGCATCTACTTCACTCTTAAGCACTTTCCCAGATGACTTATTACTTGAGACACCAAAGCATGGTGCAGGAGACATCAACCCATTGTACTGGTGAGGAAAGTGTTGAGGCTGGTTGTCTTGGACAACCAACAGTCCCTTGACCTTGGCCCCAACCGACCCCTACACCTGGTCCCTTTTCCATCCCCACCCATCTCTCTTCGCTTGTGGCCCCCACCGTCACCCCCCCCAGGTCCCGGACTTCGGCTGGCCCGAGCTGCATGCGCCCCCCCTGGACAAGCTGTGTTCCATCTGCAAAGCCATGGAGACGTGGCTCAGTGCTGACCCACAGCACGTGGTCGTACTGTACTGCAAGGTGGGCTGGGACCTCGGGTTCACAGGGCTGGGGTGCCCTCAGCCTGGGGCCCCAGCTGGCCCTCCATTCCTCTCTCTCTATCCTCAGGGGAGCAAGGGCAAGCTTGGGGTCATCGTCTCTGCCTACATGCACTACAGCAAGATCTCTGCAGGGTGAGGCTCCCTGGCCCCTGACTGGCCCCTCCCCCAGTGACCTTGCCTCCAGTTGGCCTCGAGGAGCCCATCTCCCTTGAAGCCCACCTCTGTGTTCAGAGAGCCATTTACTATCAACTTGGCCTTTCCACCTCCTTTTTCTCACTTGTACTTCACCACGGTTCCCTGCAGAGGATTTGTATCAGATCCCTAGGGTTGATGGAACAAAGTGCCACCAACTAAGTGGCTTAAGACCACAGAAATTAGTTGCCTCGGTTCTGGAGGCTAGGAGTCTAAACCCGAGGTGTCAGCAGGGCTGCACCCCCACTGAGACTCTGGGTAGAACCCTTCCTCTAGCTTCTGGTGGTGACCAGCCATCCTTGGTGACCAGCCATCCTTGGTGTCCCTCGGCTTGCCGCTGCATCACTCCAGCTCCGCCTCGGTCGTCACGTGGCTTTCTTCCTGTGTGTGTGTCTGTCTGTCTCTTCTCTTCTTCTAAGGACACCAATCATATTGGATTAAGGGCTCATCCCTACTCCAGTATAACATCTTAACTAATTCCATCTGCAACGACTCTATTTCCAAATAAGGTCACATTCTGAGGTACATATCTTTTGGGGAGACACAATTCAACCCATAACATGGTCTTATTGCCCCATTTTACAGCGGAGGAAACTAAAAACTCAGGGAACACTGGCCTGAGGTCCAACAACTAGTGAAGTGACTGTCTATGGGGTTTCTAGTCCTCTTCGTCACCACTGGGCTTCCTCTAGACTCAGAGGGATCACACGTCTCCTCCCTCCCCTGGGGCTTAGGGGCGGGAGGCCTGGATGGATACCAGGCCCTGATCCCCCACACTGGCCCTGTGGTCCCCAGGGCAGACCAGGCACTGGCCACACTAACCATGAGGAAGTTCTGCGAGGACAAGGTGGCCGCGGAGCTGCAGCCCTCCCAGCGCCGGTGAGCAGCCTGGGTGGGGATGGGCCGCAGGAGCGGCTCCCTCCATGGCCGCCAAGGCCAAGATTCTCTCGTTCATGCAGCACATCTTAATGGAGCACCTTCTGTGTGCCAGGCACTGGGCCAAATGCTGAGAATTCAGAACAAACCAGATCCCTGCTCTCGTGGAGCTTGTGATAAAGAGAGACTTACAGGACAGTCAGAGCCCATCTCTATCATGGGAAGCAGAGATCTCGGGGGAAGAGCATTCTAGGCAGAGGGGCCAGCAAGTACAAATCTCAGAGACAGCAAGAGGGACTGAGGTTAGATGTGAGGAAGAATTTTCCGGTGAGCTGGAAGATGGGGAGGGAAGTGCTAAGAAGGGCAGGCCTTCCGGGGGGGGGCGGGGTGTGCATAGTAGAAATGATACAAAGGGGCCCCCAGAGGAAGGGGCTTATGTTCTCACCGACATTCGCCCCACCAGATATATCAGCTACTTCAGTGGCCTCCTGTCTGGCTCCATCAGAATGAACAGCAGCCCTCTCTTCCTGCACTACGTCCTCGTGCCCGTGCTGCCAGCCTTTGAACCGGGCACGGGTGAGTCTGCCGGGATGGGCTCCACAGGGAGGGCCGTCCCCCACCCCCTCCCTTCAGCGCGCCTCACGTGCCTTCTCCTTCCTGCGCCTCCAGGCTTCCAGCCGTTCCTCAAGATCTACCAGTCCATGCAGCTGGTCTACACATCTGGAATCTAGTGAGTGCTCTCTTCCCAGGCCCCTGCTCCCTGCAGTCCTGCTCCTCCAGCCTCCCCAGACACCTGGGCCTCCCGCTCCTGCCACTGTACCCAGAAATGTATGCCGTTGTGGTGTCCGTCTTACAGACGGAGAGGCTGATGCTCAGCTAAAGGCCTCTCACTCAGGGCTCAGACCCCAGTCTCCTAACTCCCTCCTGACCCTTGCTACCCTACCTACCCCCACCCCAGCCCAAGTGCCTCTCGTTCAGCCTCTGCCTCATCCTCTCTTCCTCAGTCACATTGCAGGCCCTGGGCCCCAGCAGCTTTGCATCAGCCTGGAGCCAGCCCTCCTCCTCAAAGGCGATGTCATGGTGAGGGGGCCATCCTGGGAAGGGGGGTGCAAGGGGTAGTGGTGTATCCCACCAGCTGCAGAGTCTCTGGTGAGTCATCAGTTCAAGGCAGACTGGAGGGCGGAAAGCTAGTCCCCGGGCGGGGGAAGTCACCTTGAGGTGAGGCCCGGCAGAGCTGTGGCCAGACAGTCTGCAGGGTGGAAGCACAGAGGAGGCGTAAGTAGACAGGAGGGCCTGACCCGCGGCCTCCCTTCCCTCATCCAGGTGACCTGCTATCACAAGGGTGGCCGGGGGACAGACCGGACCCTGGTGTTCCGAGTTCAGTTCCACACGTGCACCATCCACGGGCCGCGGCTCACTTTCCCCAAGGACCAGCTGGACGAGGCCTGGGCTGGTGAGTTGGAGACAGATGCGGTGGCTGGAGCCCAGGTGAGGGCGGGCAGGGGGCCTGGCTCCTCACTGTCCACTCCCCGCAGATGAGAGGTTCCCCTTCCAAGCCTCAGTGGAGTTCGTCTTCTCCTCCAGCCCAGAAAAGATCAAAGGTAAGAGCCAACCCTTGGGGGAGGACTAAAGGTTGTGTCCCTGCTCCCCAACACCTGGGTGGCCCTTCGGCAGGAAACACCCCACGGAATGAGCCTTCGGTCTCTGTTGACTACAACACCGCGGAGCCCGCCGTGCGCTGGGACTCCTACGAGAACTTCAATCAGCACCATGAGGACAGTGTGGACGGTGCGTGGGGCAGGCCCAGGGGTGGTGGGAGGTGTAGGTTTGGGGGGG
Organism: Phoca vitulina; assembly: GCF_004348235.1. Lineage (NCBI taxonomy): Eukaryota > Metazoa > Chordata > Mammalia > Carnivora > Phocidae > Phoca > Phoca vitulina. Next base: position 18,233,069 of record NW_022589726.1, on the reverse strand, counting down.
CACACTCCTTCCTCCCAGGCAGAATCCCCCTCCCGAGAAACACCCCTGAGCCGCAGTCTCCTGCACTGTCCCCTCTCATTAACTCTCTCTCCCCCTTCTCCCTGCTTGCCCTCCCTCCCTGGTCCTCTCCCCACTCAGGCTCCCCGACCCACACCCGGGGACCTCTGGATGGCAGTCCTTATGCCCAGGTGCAGCGGACCCCCCGCCAGACCCCGCCAGCGCCCTCTCCAGAGCCACCTCCACCCCCCATGCTCTCTGTCAGCAGCGACTCTGGCCATTCGTCCACGCTGACCACGGAGCCCGCTGCCGAGTCCCCCGGGCGGCCGCCCCCGACGGCTGCCGAGCGGCAGGAGCTAGATCGCCTCCTGGGAGGCTGTGGAGTGGCCGGTGGGGGCCGGGGAGCTGGCCGTGAGACGGCCATCCTAGATGACGAGGAGCAGCCCCCCGCGGGCGGAGGCCCGCACCTCGGAATGTACTCGGGCCACAGACCTGGCCTCAGCCGCCACTGCTCCTGCCGCCAGGGCTACCGGGAGCCCTGCGGGGTCCCCAACGGGGGCTACTACCGGCCGGAGGGAACCCTGGAGAGGCGGCGGCTGGCCTATGGGGGCTACGAGGGGCACCCCCCGGGCTACGCCGAGGCCTCTGTGGAGAAGAGGCGCCTCTGCCGATCACTGTCTGAGGGGCCGTATCCCTACCCCCCCGAGCTGGGGAAACCAGCCAATGCGGACTTCGGCTACCGGGCCCCAGGCTACCGGGAGGTGGTGATCCTGGAGGACGCGGGGCTGCCTGCGCTCTGCCCGTGCCCCGCCTGTGAGAAGCTGGCGCTGCCCACTGCCGCCCTATATGGGCTGCGGCTGGAGAGGGAGGCCGGAGAGGGGTGGGCGGGCGAGGCCGGCAAGCCTCTCCTGCACCCGGTGCGGCCCGGGCACCCACTGCCCCTGCTGGTGCCTGCCTGCGGGCATCACCATGGCCCGCTGCCCGACTACAGCTGCCTGAAGCCGCCCAAGGCAGGCGAGGACGGGCACGAGGCCTGCTCCTATGGCGTGTGCCCTGAGGGCAGGTATGGGCACCCAGGGTACCCTGCCCTGGTGACCTACAGCTACGGAGGAGCAGTTCCCAGTTACTGCCCGGCGTACGGCCGGGTGCCCCATAGCTGTGGCTCTCCGGCCGAGGGCAGAGGGTACTCCAGTTCTGGCGCCCACTCCCCACGGGCCGGCTCCATATCCCCGGGCAGCCCGCCCTACCCACAGTCCAGGAAGCTGAGCTACGAGATCCCTGCGGAGGAGGGAGGGGACAGGTACCCGATGCCGGGGCACCTGGCCCCAGCGGGACCCTTGGCATCTGCAGGTGAGGGCGCTGGGGTGGGGAGTGCCTAGGGAAGAGGAGGGTTCTGGAAAATGGTGGGGAAGGTGCAGAGTGAGAGAGCGCTAAGCCGGACAGAAGGACTTCTGGCTCACAGCCCCTGTTCTCACCTTCCCCCCAGAGTCACCTGAGCCAGCGTCCTGGAGGGAGGGCCCGAGCAGGCACAGCACCCTGCCGCGGTCTCCCCGTGATGCTCCGTGCAGCGCCTCTTCTGACCTGTCTGGGCCCTCCACACCGCTGCACACCAGCAGCCCAGTGCAGGGCAAGGAAAGGTACGCGGCGGGGCTGGGGCTGCCCAGGGACCGAGGCAGCCTGTAAGCTGGGGGTGGGGGCGGCTCACACAGGGACTCTGCAGCCCTACTAACCTACTCACCACCGGCCCGCCCTCCCCAACTGCAGCACCCGACGGCAGGACACCACGTCCCCCACCTTGGTGCCCACTCAGAGACTAAGTCCTGGCGAGGCCTTGCCATCCACTCCCCAGGGAGGCGCTGAAAAGGCTCCCGAGCTGCCAGCAAGAAGCGGGCTGGAGCTTCCGGCCCCTAGCCCCTTCTCCTCCACCTCCCCCCCCAGGTCACCCAATGATTGGCCTCAGGAGAAGAGCCCGGGGAGCCGCTCGGACAGTGCCAGTCCGAGGGGCCCCGTGCCCACCTCGCTGCCTGGCCTCCGCCATGCCCCCTGGCAGGGCCTTCGAGATCCCCCAGATAGTCCGGATGGGTCCCCCCTCACTCCTGTGCCTACCCAGATGCCCTGGCTCGTGGCCAGCTCAGAGCCGCCCCAGAGCTCACCCACGCCTGCCTTCCCCGTGGCTGCCTCCTATGACATCAGTGGCCCGACCCAGCCCCCACTTCCGGAGAAACGCCACTTGCTGGGACCTGGGCAACAGCCAGGACCCTGGGGCTCAGAGCAGGCATCACCACCAGCCAGAGGCACCAGTCACCATGTCACCTTTGCACCTCTGCTCCCGGATAATGTCGCCCAATCCCCAGGTATAAAGGCCTTGAGGAGGGTGGGACCCCCTTGTGAGAACCTGTCTCCCAAGGAGGGGCATGGCATGGGCACTGGGAAGCACTGGGGCCAAACTTGGTCCCTCCCTGTCCTAGAGCCCCCTGTGCACGAGAGCCAGAGCAATGTCAAGTTCGTCCAGGATACGTCCAAGTTCTGGTACAAACCACACCTGTCCCGTGACCAAGGTGAGAAGCCAGCCTGCCCCTCCCCTCCCACCCTCCTGGACCCTGTCTTGGCTTAAGAACCCATCCTTGGGGCCTCCTCCCTGTCTCAGCAGGTTTACCTGGGCTGAGTCTCTCACTAGCAGGTGGTTCTGGGCTTTCGGCCCAAGGAGATTTAGACTCAACACTGTCAATGCCCTTTTAACTCTAAAGTTCCATCCCCAGGTGCCCCAAAACACCACAGCCGTTAGGGTGAGAGGCCTAGGGAGCTTGGGTAGCAGAGGTAGAGAGCCGATACATGGGGCTCAATCAGCCACTGTGAAAACTCCCACCTCCTCCCAGCCATTGCTCTGCTGAAGGACAAGGATCCTGGGGCCTTCCTGATCAGGGACAGTCATTCATTCCAAGGAGCCTATGGGCTGGCCCTCAAAGTGGCCACACCTCCACCCAGCGCCCAGCCCTGGAAAGGTACAGAATGCCCAAATGAGGGAGAAGGGGAGTGGAGTCGGGGGAGGTACCAGAGGCAAGACAAGGTGGGGTGGGCCATGGCCCTTCTTGGTGGGGAGAGGCAGGAAGTGACCTCTCCAGCTCTGGAAAGAATCCCAGCAGGGGAGAAAGCTGGGACCTAGAATCTGATAAAGCCGTCCTCTCCCCTCCCCTCAGGGGACCCTTTGGAACAGCTGGTCCGCCATTTTCTCATTGAAACTGGGCCCAAAGGGGTGAAGATCAAGGGCTGTCCCAGTGAGCCCTACTTTGGTGAGCAGCAGGGGCCGAGAAGGTTACAGTGGGTTGGTTTAGGGGGGCCAAAGGGCCTTAGGAGGGTGGAGGGAGAGCTGGGGCTATCTGGGGGCACCTCATGGCTGCTCTCACCTCTCCCTGCAGGCAGCCTGTCCGCCCTGGTCTCCCAGCACTCCATCTCCCCACTGTCCCTGCCCTGCTGCCTGCGCATTCCCAGCAAAGGTGGGTGACTTGTGATCTGTCCTCCCACTTCTCCTCACCCACTGCAGCCCAAGGCAGCATCCCCAGGTCCTGGCTCCCAGCCTGCCTTCCCTTGGAACAACAAAGAGTTCTCCAGTGCCTAGAGAATGGGGCTCCCTGCTGACCTTCCCTGTTGGCCCTCATTTCCCTCAGATCCTCTAGAGGAGACCCCAGAGGCCCCGGTGCCCGCCAACATGAGCACAGCAGCAGACCTCCTCCGTCAGGGTGCCGGTAGGGACCTCCCCCTCCCTTTTTCCCTCCCTCTGGGCACCAGGTGGGGTGCTACCGGGGCAGGCAGGAGGCACTGAAAGGCCTGGAGGTGGGCGGGCCCTATTTGTAGTGGCGGTGGGAAAGGGGTCTTCAGTCTAGGACCCCAAAATCATGAACATGAAAATCTTGGTGGGGGTGGGGGAAGGTCTTGTTAGCATGCAGATTCTTGGGCCCCTTTCCAGCATTTCTGACTGTAGATCTGGGGGAGTTGTAGAATCTGCCTTTTTAACAGGTGACCTGTGATTCCAACGACTTTTGAGCAGCGGTAGCGGGAGAAAGGGCAAGAGCTGGGCGTGTGGAGGGATAGGGGAAGACAGATCTGGGTGCTGGCGAAGCCGGTGCTCTCCTCCAGCCCTCTCCTGCCTCCTAGCCTGCAGTGTGCTCTACCTGACCTCCGTGGAGACAGAGTCATTGACGGGACCCCAGGCGGTGGCCCGGGCCAGCTCGGCAGCTCTGAGCTGCAGCCCCCGGCCCACCCCAGCCATCATCCACTTCAAGGTCTCGGCCCAGGGCATTACACTGACAGACAACCAAAGGAAGTGAGTATGTGCGCCGAACTCCCTGGGGGCCCTGGGGATCCCCGTTTCTGGCTGTGACCTTCCCCGTGATCCTCCTCGAAGGCTCTTCTTTCGCCGCCATTACCCAGTGAACAGCATCACCTTCTCCAGCACTGATCCTCAGGACCGGAGGTGAGCCTCCCTCCCGACCCTTGGCTCCCACAGCCCCATGCTCCTGTCAGGCCCTGCAGACCGGGCAGTCCCCTGCCCCAGCCCTCCTTCAGTAGCTGGACCCTGGGTGCATTTCTTCACGGTTCTTCTCTTTCTGCAGATGGGCCAACCCCGACGGGACCACCTCCAAGTAAGCCTCCCCAACAAGTCCCACCCCTTCCCTCCATGGGTCTGAGGCGCTGCCTTCCTCCCAAACCCTGGCTCTGCAGTCTTTTTGTGGAAGGGATGCTGAGCCCCCTCCCCACCCTGCCTTTGTACCCCTAGGATCTTTGGTTTCGTGGCCAAGAAGCCGGGAAGCCCCTGGGAGAACGTGTGTCACCTCTTTGCAGAGCTTGACCCAGATCAGCCTGCAGATGCCATTGTCACCTTCATCACCAAAGTCCTTCTGGGTCAGAGAAAGTGAAGGCAGGCCACAAGCTCAGAGCCCACGTCAACACCGCGCACCTCTCAGCACCCCACAGTCCTCACTTCCCCTGGCCTAGGCCCAGGAGACCCAGGAGCCAGCCCCCTCCCTTAGGAACGGGGAGTGGGCATCAGCCTGGGCCACTGCTCTCCTTCCCTGCCCCCAGCCTGCTAAAGCCAACTGGGTGGGCCCGCGAGATGACTTTGCACGTGAGCAGATGGCAGAGATGGGCGTGTGAAGGGTGAGGAAGCATCAGCAGGTGAACCCTGGAGGGGATGTGGACAGCCCCAGCTGCAGAACATCAGCCCTGGAGGGGAAACAGGGCCTGCCAGCTCCAACCAGCTGCAGGTCCCAGCCCGGCAGGAAGAAGGGGAAGAGGTATGGGGAGCAAGGCACTCCCTCCCCCGCCTCCCCCTCTGAGCAGAGAGATCAGAGCGGGATCACATGAATGGGGGGAAAAAAGAGTCTATTTTTGTCTAATAATAAAGAATTTCTATAACATGATTTCGGAGTTGAAGTCGAACCTTGTTCACGAGAAGGTCAAAGCCTTGTCTCCCCCAAGGGCATACCTGTGCTTCTTGGGGGCATCCCAGGCCCAGAGCCAGGTCTACGGAACACACGCCATCCCCATCCTGGGCCTCATACTGGTCCAAGTCCAAGCTGCCTCAGCTGCCCCCCCTCTAGCCCTGTCCCTGCCCTATGGACTGGAAAGGGTTCCCCTGTCCAGGCCGTACCGATAAATACAGAAATTCCATCTTTATTGGCTGTATAAACATCTCTGGGCTGTACATACATTTCATACATCGTAGTGGAGGGCCGAAAGGGGGGACCCCAACAACACAGCAGCTCACCCCCTTTCCCCAAGGCCCACCCACTCTGTGCAAACCAAGGCCAACAGCTCCTGCTCCCTCCCTCCCAGGAGAAGTCACTGTATGGGGAGGGGGTCAGGGGTCAAGGCCGTCGGAGACAGGAGGACTTGGTGGGGGGAGGACACATGTTAAGTGCTAGACTCCAACACTGAAGCGAAACAGGCAACTGGCACAGGCAGCAAGCTGGGGCCCGGGGGTGGGGGGGTAGGCAGGGAAGTGGAGAGAGGGGCCAAGCTGCCCTCAGGGTTCACAACCACAGCTCTGGGGTCTTGCCCTCACCATGGCAGGAGAGACCTGCTCTGGAGTCTCTGCCTACAGCCCGGGGAACTGGGGACAAGGGTGCCACCAGGTATCCCAAGGATGGCAAGGAGGGAACTGGAGCCAAGACCCCAGCCCCCCTCACCGAGTAGCCCCTCTCTCCCTCCATTAAACACATAATGGACACCCACCTAGGTGCGTACAGCTGCGGGGGGCCAGACTCAGACTCTGTGGGACTATGTGGTGCCTGAGCCGGCGGTGAGGGAGAAAGCGGGCTCTCAGGGGAAAGAACAGAGACCCTGGAATAGTATTCCTGGGACAGCAGTCAGTGGAAGGAGAGAGAAGGCCCGAGAGAGCCCCCCTAGCCCAGCCAGGGGGGATAACAGCAGCAACTGGTCCACACAATGAGGACAAAGAACAAAAAGAAGAGGCAAGGAGAAATACTATGGTAAACAGGGGAGGGGGCAGTCTCTACTCCACCCTCTGCAGAGCCTCATGCCCAAATAGCAGCTGAGACGGGTGCCCACTCCTCTCCACTCACACGGCCAGAGGGGAAAGGGGTGTGCGAGAGTCCACCAGCCAAAGCAAGTGGGACTCACCAATATAGCAACACCACTCTTTGGGCCTGCTCCTTTCCAACCAGGGACTTAGGCCCAGGACTGACTGATGATCGGGGTGGCACCAGGTCAGAAACATGGGCACAGAGGGGCTTGGCAGGGGCCTGATCTGGGAGAGGTGGAGGGGCTACGTACTCCCTGGGGCCTGCTGGGTAAGCAAATCCTGGAAGGCAGGAACTGGGCACCTGGTTCTGCAAAGGGCGAGGAAAAGGAGACGGGGCAGGTCTAGGGGAGAAGCCCCTAGCCACTCAAGGGATGCAGATCCACTTTTACTTTCTCCCCACAGCTCAACATTCCAATGGTGGGGAAGAAACCCCCAGAAGGTACAACAGCATCCTTCTTCCCGATGATCTTGCCATTCCGAGTGAAGAAAACCTGGGGGTGGGGGCACGGAGAGGAGTGGAGAAGGCTGACTCTGGCCTCCTCTGATGATGCTAGAGCCACACAGGCCTGAACCGCAAGCATTCCCAACTCCCAGAACCGCCGGAGGGGAGAGACTCAGGGTGATGTGGGAAGTGACCACAAGAGGGCGTCTGGAAACCAGCTCCCCAGCACAGTCCAGGCAGCGTCCAGCACCTCGGAACACACCCACCACCAGGCTTTCCCCTCTTCCCAGCTCTGGGGCTCTGGCTACAGTCCTATTCCCCACTAATGCCAGCCCCTGCCCAGGCGCAGGAACCCTAGTCCAACCCCACACCCTCCCCACTTACCACCACCTTCTTGCCCTCATGCTCTTGCTCAATCTCTTCCCCATCTTCTTCCTCTTCCTCTTCCTCCTCTTCCTCTTCTCCCTCCTGGTGCAGGTACATGACATTCCGGACGTTCCGGACGGCTCGGGCAGTTGGGGACAGGATCACTGTGTCACAACTGTCATCACTGTCACCTAGGAGGGCAGGAAACCTGAGCTCCTGTGGTGCTGCCCCCACCGTCTGCCCGAGCAGCCTGGCTGGCCACCCCCACCCCACTCACCCTCACTGTCCAGAATGTAGTCCCGGGGGAACATGATTCCACAGCCCATAATGTCCCCTTTATAACAGCGTGGCCCGAAGGGGTCCCCCACACCACTGCCATGGAAGATCTTCCCGTCATCTGTCAGGGGGGAGGGGAGAAGAGAAGACACACACTTGAAGGAGGGGCTGACACTCTACCCCACCCCTCCAGAGAGGCCCCTGTTTCAAGCAGAATGCTTGCCCACCTCCCTCTCTGGCCCCGAGGAAGGGAGGGGGTCAAGGTGAAACAAAAATGGAGAGACAAGTAAAAAGAGGCCCCAGATTAAAAGAAAAAGGAGAGACACAATGTCTGTTCACACAAGGAGCTGAAGGGCAGACTCCCTCAGGGAGCTGGCGGGAGAGGGGAGAGGGGCCAAGAAGGGGATGGGGGTGACACCAGGAGCTCACAGCAACTCCTTTCTTAAGAAAACCCTAAAGGAAGTCAAGCCGACCAAAAAAAGAAAGTGCAGAATCTGCAAGAAGGGCGCAGAGGGAGCCAACTCAGAGGCCTGGAATGTCCAGTTTGGGCCCAGATTCCCCCGCCCCTGTTCGGCTCCCCTTGCTTTTCAGGCTGGGAGGAAAAACACAGACGAGGAGAAAGCACTACCGGCCTAGGGAGGGGAGATGAGACAGCAGCAGGGGAAAAGGCTCTCCAGCCGGACGCTGGAGGGGAGACCATTTGCAGGGGTTCAGGAAAATGGATGTCCCTGTGCCTATACGTGCCCCACAGCCCTGGCAGCCCTGACTCACCTGCGTGATAAGCCACAGAGCCTCTGCTCCAGCCAGGGTGTCTGTTCTTGGGATAATCCTGCACCAAGAAGGAAAAAGAAAACCTATGGTTTTCTATGGAAAGAGGGCAGGAGAGGGCATCTGAACCTTCAATCTTCTTAGACAGATGGCTGCTCACACCCCTGCGGCCTCCCACACCCTTCAGGCACTGGGGAAGCAGGGGAAGCAGGGAAGGTGACCAGGGCACTTGGCTTTCACAGCCGGGGCTGCAGGCTGCCCCCACCCCACCTTTAGGCCCGGTGTGCGTGGTGCAGTCACGACCCTCTACCTGGTCCTAGGTCATGGGGGGAGTCTGTACCCTCCCACAGCGAACACATACAACCATATTCTGTCCCGGGTTAAGACCCTCCCACCACAGCCTGCCCACCTGTCCCCATCCCAAGAGCCCCAAAGCTGAGCAGCTCCACAGGTAAAAAGCCAGCACGAGTGCCCACCTTCCGGGCCAGCCCCAGGGCGATGTAGCATTTCTCTCCAGGGTCCACGATCTCCACCTCAAAGTAGTGGCTACGGGTGCTCAGCGGGTGCCGGGCCTGGGCCAGCCCCACGTCAACGATGCTCTTGCCCTTGCCCAAGTACTCCAGCAGCTGTGGGGGAAGAGCCAAGGGCAGTGGGTGGTGTGGAGGGCAGACGGACACCTGCCCTAGAAACCTGGTCCCAAGGCACTCCAGACCAGTTTCTGGGTCTCACAAAACCTCTGGCTGAAAGGGAAAGGTTCCTAGAGGCGCACCGTGGGCACCAATGTTCCAGGTAGGCATGAGAGAATGGGGAGGACCGGCGGGTCGCAAAGGTGGTGGCATGGGCCGGAGGACTGGCCCCGCACCCATCTGTCGCCTGAGCTGCAGATTCTCCTTGCTTTGGGGGAGAAGTGGGCAGCAGCCCAGGCGGCTGAGCACCATGGAGCACACTGGGGGGCTCTAAGCTATGGCCTCACTTCCCTGAATCACCCTGCTGGACGAGGCCTCCCCAGGGGCCCTGGGCGCAGAGAGAAGGACCCATGAAGACTAGGCTGAGCGGACCCCTGGAGGGGCCTAATGGGGAGGACAGGAAGGGTGCAGAGGTTGGGTGCCAGCTCCAGATGTCTGAGGGAGGGGAGACGAGCTCAAAAACCAATTCTGCCTGGGATGGGACTACCATAATACCTCAAGGTCTGTTTTACTTGGCTTCAGACGAGCTGGGTCAGGGAGGTGCCGAGGGGAGCCAGGGAACCCAGAACAACCAGCTCTACTCCTCTGCTTAATGTGAGGGCCGGGAACAGGCGGGCTGAACACATGAAGGCAAGCTTTCCTGTTCAAAGCCCCTCACAGCTCTTGTAGAGCGCAGGGGTGTGTGGAGGTGGGGGGAGAGCAGAGGCGACTGATGGACTCTTGGGGCTCTTCAGCTCCACAATGGTCCTGCCTGGGCATGATGGGGCGGCAACCCCCAAGCTGGGAGGATTTATTTATCAGTTGTCATGGTAACGGTGGGGTTATGACTCAACCCCATCCCCTCTCCCCACCCTCAGCATCACCTGGGAGTCCTTAATCCCTTTTTAATTAGCCAAACTGCCCCTCAAGACTTTATTCTACCCTCCTGCCCCTCCAGCCCTGAAGAAAACACTGCCTGGGGACATCCTCCACTTATCCCTGGCAAGCCTTTGGACGCTGGCCTCTCACCCCCAAAGAACTCCTGCCTGAACAGGAAAGGAATTAGGCTCGCTGCACCAGCGTGGAAGCCTGCGTGTGTCTCCGGCAGAAGCAGGGCCTGCATCACCACCTTATTCAGAGAGGAACCGGAGGGACTGGATCCCCTTCTCAGCCTTGGATCCCCAAAGCCCTGCCACCTCAAGTCCATTCTCCCCCCTCTCCAAAAGAGTCCTGGAGGCAGGGCGAGATGACCAGGGGAAAAGCCAGAGCCACAGGGGCAACCTCCGATATCCACACCCAGGCTCTTTCCATTTCCTCCAGCCACGACCCTGTATGTGTCGGGTTATGCTGCCTCTTTCATATTTACACCCCTAGCCCAAGTCTTCTCTGTTAGCTCCCACTGCTTTCTTTCCTCAGAATGGGGTCCCTGGCAGGCCACCTTCTGATTTACTCATTAAGGCCCACACTGCTGGAATTCCCCTCACGGTCCTGTGTTCTCTGCTCAGCCTGGCTTCCTCCTCTGCGTCTCCCTGCAAGCAGGAGGGGTGGGGCCTGTGAGCATCCACGGGCGTACACTCCACCCAGTGTGAGCAGCCCCCGGCCCACCCTCTCCGGCCAGCATTGCAGAACTGGGTGGGGGACCCCACAGCTGCCCTTGACCCACTCCATCCAACTGGCCTCGGCGTAGGAAACACAGTGTTCTCCACTTCCAGAGCCAAGAGACAGATGCTCCAGATCCCGATCCTTGGGAAAAACCCGCCCAACCATTCCCTCGGCCTCAGCCCTGCGGAGGGCAGCCACTGCAGTCTTGTCTGTGGATAGGGTGGGGACGCTCCCTCCAGCTAAAAAGGTCGGGAGGATGAGGTACACGACGGTGGAGCTCTGCCACCCACTCCCCGGCCGGCACACCACTCAGACAGCCGGCTGACAGCTGGGAGGCTAGGTCCCCGCAAATGCTGCCCTCCGCAAGAGAGGAACACCCACCCCTCAGGTGTAAGCCGCCCCAGTTCATCTGCTCCTGTCCAGTGAAGTCTCCCCGAGTGCTCAGAGCGAGTCCTCTGGAGCGTTCCCAGCACTTACAGGGGCAGGTGGGCACTATGGCCTCCCAGACAGATTGTAGCTTGAGTTCACTCCTCCCCTCCTGAGACCGGGGCTATTGGCAACCGAGCAGATAGGAGGTTTAGCCCCTGAGTTGCCAGACTCTCAATGCTGGTCCCTCAACCTGTGCCTCAGAAGCCTCTCAGAAAGAGAATCACACAGACCTGGGTTCCAATCCTAATTCCTGTTACTTATTAGCCACTGACTTTGAGCAAGTGACTTTCACTGGTGGTCAGTACCTGTTCTGCCTTCCCCTAAATCAGGAAATGGGAGTTAGACCAGAACATACCAACACATCAATACTCCCTAAACATTAACAGTCCCCCACAGCTATAAAAGACTAGACCTGCCAATCACAGAAGGAAACGACCCTTCATCTCAGCCCTTACCTCCAACTACAATGGCCCCTTAGGCTCCCAGAACTGGTCACAGTCCCCCCTAGGAGAGATAAGCACACCCCAGATTACTCTATCCCAACCCACCAGCTGTCCCCTCTTAGTGCTTCTCCTCCAACAATGCCCAATCAATAGGAATGCTGCCCTACATCTTTGGTGGGAGTAGGGGCACCCATTCCTTGGGGCTTTCAAGCCCCCGACTCCTGCACCTCCCCCCCACACCCCCAGAGCCTTGGGAGGCCAAAAAGGTGGACTCGAGGGCACAGAGCAGAGGCCACAGCACCAGGTGCAGAGAGCCTCTTTCACTCCAACCCCCCACCGCGTGCGCGTAGCAGTAGCGCCTTCCCCGCCTCTGCTCTCCTGCTGGTTCTCTCCTGCTGGTATCCACCCTCCTCCTCCTGCCAGCAGAGACCCTAATCCCTCTTGACAGGAGCAAGGGAGGGCTCAGTGCCTTGAGGGCCTAGAAGCAGCTGAAACAGGAACCCAGGACGTGCTCCCCACCGGTCAGCTCAGGCCCCAACACGGTCTCCTCCTGGGTTGGGTTGGGGGGGAGGACCCCTGGAGGGTGGGGCCTCATTCACCCCTCTTTGTGTACCAAAGCTGTTGCCCCGTCACTAGGGAGTTGTCAGAGGAGCTATGAGCAGGAAACAAAGACAGAATGAGTCTAATCCCCCAGCTTTACCCACTGCCCCCCACCCTCCACACATGACTTCACTTTGCAAGGCCTGGGGGCAGGGATGAGGTGAGGGGCAACACCCCCATCCCTGAGCAAAGACAGCAGCCACTCTTCAGAGCTCTGCAAAGGGGGGGCTCTTTGGGAGGGGAAACTGAGGCCAAAGGACGCAGGGGGAAGAATTCCATTCAAGAAAGAGCCAGGTCTGTATACAAACAACTGTTGAAGCTAGGTAGTGGGTAGATGGGTGCTCACTGTACCATTTTTTCAACTTTTCTGTATGTTGGAAATTGTTCATAATGTAACGTTAGAGCCAAAAAAAGGGGGTCAGGAATTTGTTCTTCTTTGTGGGAAGAACCAGTGTGAAGGGGAGAGAGAGGTAACTGAGACTCCAAAGTGAGAGAGAGGCCTAGAAGGCAAAGGGTCCCATGGCAGCCAGGTAAGCTCCCCTAGAAAGGCCAGGGCTGAGCGGGCTAGTCAGGAGACTCGCAGGGCAAGTGGGAACCTAAGCCCAGAACTCCGGATTCATCTCATGAGAGGGGCCAGGAGGAGAGATGACGGGCTACAGGAGAGGGCTGGGGAAAAGGGCACAGCATGTATCCGGCAGTGGACAGGGCAGGGATAACAGATCAAAGAATGAATATCTGGGCTTAGTTTTGCAGCTAATTCACTGTTTGACATTTGAATCGGTCTCTTTGCTTCTGTCTGGGGCTGTCTTTTCATCAGCCACACAACAAGAAGAATTCTGGGAACACAAGGGCTGTCCCGATGACAACGAGGATGACTACGGGAGGGAGCTCCAAGCATCCTGGGTCTGGGCGCCAGGGATGCTACAGTTCCTGCATGGCAGGTAACGGTCTCCGGCTCCGCACTGGGAAGCCCTGGACCGGATGGCGTCAGAGCCTCTCCCAAACCTTTATGGTTCTAAAAGGCACTCTACTGGAAATATCACCCAAGGCAGGAGAAACAGGCTCCAGCCCACAACAAGAGGTCTGAGGCCCCGTGGAAAGGCTCCCCACAGAGGGGATGGAAAACAGGAAGAGCAAAGAGGAGAAACAGCTGAGCCAGACATCTTTAGAAATGGGAGGTACAGGCGGGGCCCTAATGACCTCTCCCAGGCTCCTCCTGGGGAAACAACTCTGAGGGCTGGATCAGAAATACACTGGATGGTCAGAAGAGACAAGAGGGAGCAGGGCAAGAGACAAGTGGGGATAGAAGAAACTGGGTAAGTCACCCTCATTTGGAAGATGGGGTAGAGGGCAAGAGGAGAAGAGAGGCAAATATCTACCAAGAGGCTCATGCCCCAGACTGCCCCAGCGGAGCAGGTGCTCAGGAAAGAGTGTGCCCCACCCTGCTGGCAGTACCAGGCTGGGGTGAGGGTCTGAGAGAAGAGCCAAACTTCACGGCTTATGTCTAAGGAAGAAAAAATTCTCCAACTTGTGACCTGAGGGCATTGGGGGAGGGCAGAGAGGAAGGAAGGCTATTTATAAATGTCTACAGGAGTCTACATCGATTAGAAAAGATTGCCTGGAAGGAGCTGGGGGCAGAGTGGGGACAGGTCCAGGCAAGGAAAGGATGCCAGGAAAACACTCTTGAGGAGAGGTCGGGGATGAGAGCTGGAACATCGCCCTGGCTCAGTCCCAAGTTCAACTCTATAGCTGTTGTCAAAATGATGGTGGAAGGGGGGAAAGAAAGGAAACAGATGAGGGTCAAGGAGTGGGCATCTAAAGCCCCTGGCTTGCAGCCACCGCCATCCTCAGACCCCAGTGCCAGAGGGGGTGCAGAATGTCAGAAGCAGCAGGAGGGCACACACTCTGCCATTTTCCTTGGGTTTGACTCACCTTGAACTCCAGAATGGGGGGAGCCTTGCTCATAATCCACTCCCACCCCCCACTGTTTCTGTTTTGCTATCAAAGGCAAAAACAGCCTGAGTTGGGGTGAGAAGGCCAGAGGGTGGAGAAAAAGACTGAGCCGGGAGCAAGAGGGCAGCAGAGGGACAATTCGAAGTGGGAGGCCCCAGCAGCCCACTGGAGGTCAGGGCCAGACCCCTGACTCAGCAGCCATTCACTCCCAACCCAGCATGAGGCACAGAGGGTAGAGTTGAAGAATTTCCCTCTCCCAAGGTCCATATACTCCTCAAGAAAGTTTCAAATCCAGGGAGAGACCAGAGCAGGTACAACGGGAAGATATATAAAAAAGCAAGCTTTGGAGAGTCAAGGATTCTCACCGAATCTTCATCTGCCTGTGTTCTTGTCCTCTATTAAAATGTAGGGAGAAGATAGAAGACATTGACATTCACACTTACTACAAGGAGATCTCAGAACCTTCCCCCACAGGAGTGGGACTTGTGACCACACATGCCCCACAGTGAATGGAGAGCATGGGCCCACTGAACCGGGATCAGGCCAATAGGGGGATCCAGGCATCCCACCTCCAAATGAGCCCCAGCCTCTCAAAGGCACGTGTGCAGGGCAGCAGAGGGTACCAAGTGCTAAAGGAACCAAAGAAGGCAAAGGAAAACCTAGTACTGTGCTGAGAGTAAAGCAACTAACCTGAGTTCTCAGGGCCGGGGAAGGGAAGAAACACAATCAGCACTACGGAGAACACAGACCTGGATTCAAAGAATCATGTCAAGGCCCCAAATTCCCATTTCCCAAAACCCTACAAGACACCGTCTTCATTCCCCATTCTAAGCAATTCAGACCCGCTTATGTGGCCCACGGGTTTTCGGCGCAGCCCTCCCGGTCTGCCCGCTCCCACCCAACCGCCTCTCACTCACAGTTCCGCAGACTCGGACATCGTGCAGCCGGCCCCACTCGTCCTCGTAACTGTCCACCATCATGACACTGTCATCCTCGCGGCCCAGCTCGGCGTTGAGGTGCAGCCGCACCTCCTCACCCAGAGAGTGCATGCCCACTGCTGGGAACAGTCCATCTGGGGACATGGGCATGATGGTGGAGCCCACCTGCAGGGGAGGGAGGGAGGGCTGGAGGGAGGGAGCTGATGCCTGGCTCCCTTTTCCACAGCTCACCTAATTCTCACGAGGGTACTTTTGAGAAGATGCGACACATAATTATCACACACACTGACAGAAAAACAGAGGCACCGAAAAGTTGAAAAAGTGGCTATTAGGACTCCTGGCCGAGCAAGGTATCCAGAGAGCTAGAAGGCAAACACAAGTCTCTTGACCTGCTACCAAATGCTTCTGGCACGTGAGTGTGTTCTGGAGGAGGAAAGTGCGGAGGCACGGACGCTAAGGAAGGCCAAGCCCTGAGAAAGCCATCCTCCCAGGGTGGGAGAGGGAGCCGGATAGGAAAAGAAAGAGGGCTAGGGGTCCCTCTCTTCTCTTTGCTCTTCCCCATCCCTTCACCACTACTAGTCTCTCTCTGAAGAGGAAAGGAAAGAAGTGAAACAAGAAAATAACACACAGAAAGGACATATCCTCAAAAGCCTTCAAGGCAAGGCTCCAAAGAGGACCTCCAGCTTATGCATCCAGGCCATAACCTCTCCCTCTCTTTTTCTGCTCAAAACCTTCCCCCACATCACCCGATCCTGTCCCCCACAATCTCTGCTCACCCCCCACTGCACTAACCTGCCCCTCTGCATCTATCATCTAGGCTAATGCCCCGGCTTCCCTGGGCAGGGGAAGTGGCTTCTCCTATATGCAGACTTCGGGAGAAGCTGAGGATGGCCTGAAGGAGGTGGGAACTAAGCCTAGGGGTCCCTGGGCAAGTCTCAGCCAGTAGGTTATTTTCATTCCCACAATTCCTCGGATGGCTTCAAGCCACTTAAATCCCACCCAGGATTTCCCACTCACCCGTTTCCCATTTTTGGTGAAGAAGATCTGGGCAGTCTGTACATCAAAGGACACAGGCTCAATGCCGCAGCCAATCCGGTCCCCGGAGTTGCACTTTGACCCAAACTGGCGGCCTTTGGCTCGGCCATTGTACAGCCTGTGGATGGAGCGGCACAGACACAGGACCTGAGCCTGGCCTCCCAACTTCTCCAGGGCACTGACCCCTGGGGCCCCTCTTGCTGCTCCCAGTCACTCGGTGATGCATCTACCTGTCTCCACACATGAGCTCCACCCTCCCCTCTAAGTCTGCCAACCTCCAAGGCTTGCTATCAGGCCACCTTCCCGTCCTGATCATAAAGTCCATGAAAATACCCCAAGATAGGTAAAGGAATGGCAAAAGCCACCCATGGTAGTCCTTTGTATCTAAGGTCCCTGAATCCATAGGAAAGGGGTCAGGTTCCACAGGAAGCAACTCACTTGCCGTCATCAGCATGGTAGGCTACGGAGTCGGGCAACCAGCCGGGCTGGTGATCCAAGCTGTAGTACTGAGGGACCAGCCCCACAGCAATGGTGCCCCGGACCCCGCTGTCCACAATCGACACCTGGAGGGAGGACAGCAGGACAGTTAGCAGGCACCAGAAATGGGATGAATTGCTGGGGGCCTGGGGAAGGGCAGTCAGACATCAAAGACTCAAAGAGGCTCAAAGAGACAAAAAAACATGTGAATCAGAGAAAAGGGCACTCAGGGAAGAACTGGGGAGACTAGGGGCCCACTTTATATCATGATTACTCAGAAAATCATTTCCAAATTATGGAAAAAGATAGGAGATGGAGCAGAGGCTGGGCTCGGGTTAGCAGGTGGGAAAGGCCATGAGTCAGAGTCTGGGATATGTGTCAAAGTCTACCTAGCTGAGGGGCAGGAGAGCATAAGGGACAGGGTGACAGGACTAGGGCACCCATCTCTCAGCTGAGGCACCATGCTATCCTGTGCCCTTTTCTCAGCCAAGTAGACAGCCCTGATGGAAAATTAAAAGGATCGGATCAAGAATCTAGTAAAAGAGCTCCCTGGAGCTTAACAAGCTCACCCCCTGCTCTGCCCACCCATTGCCTTGATCACCTCAAAATAATTGCTGTCCTTGGTCAGAGGTCGAGAAGCCACGTAGCAGCCAACTTCACCGGAGTTTCCATGGTAACTGATGGAGGAATGAGGGGGGAGTTCCATTAGCAGCCTAGCCCAGGAGATGGGGGGAGGGCCTCAGCATCCCACCCACCCCCCCAACCCTGTGAGGGCCAACACAGAGGAGAATCCACCAGGCCACACTTCAGGACATCTGCACAGACACCATCACAAGATACTTGAGATCACCCACCCCTCCCGCTGCCTCCAGCCAGGGTCCAACCCACACCACACCAACACAAGCCTGGCTCCTTCATTTCCAGGGGGAAAAGAATGCAGAGTCTCCCTTAGTTGCCTAGTAGGAGGTCTCACAACCCTGTCTAAGCTCAATCCCTCATGCTACAGCTTCAGCCCTTTTCCTCTGGCTCTGTCCTCAGTGGAGCTGAAGAACAGCTGCTGGTCTCTATCCTCTATACCAAAGCCCTTCGTAGACTGGAAGACGGTTATTCAGTCCTCACTCCTCAGCTTTCTTGTCTCTAGGCTAAATAGCACTACTTCCTTCCCCCCCTTCAGGGACAACTTTGTCAAAGAATTAGGCTCAGAAGGAGTCAGGGAAGGGGCTCAAGCCAGAAGAGAGAGAGAAAACAGACACAAACACACACACCGGAGGGTTGGAAGGTGGTGGGCAGGATGCACCACAGAACTGTCCTTCCCAAAACAGGAAATCCATTGCCTCTGAAATGGGCCACTCTCCACCAAACCCAACCCCTGAGACGCAGGCCGAGGAGACACAAACACCCCACACGCCCACTGGAGTCCTCTGAACAAGGCACTTGGGCAACTCAAGACACCCGCAGCTTCCTATCTCTGACATGATTGTTTCCAACGTGGACCAGGACAGAGTGACCTGGAGACACAGGCAGAAGGGAGTGCGGGCTGCAGCAGCCCACACTGCTCCACTCAGAAAGGCCTCCAGGGTCAAAGGCCCTCCCAGTGCAGTGCAGACAGTCCTCTGCCTCCAAAAAAGCCCTTTTTCATCTCTAAGATCTGGCACAGCAAGGAAAATGTGAAACCACTCCTCCAAACTTACCTCAAAGTGTCTCCATCTACAAGAATGTGCTTGAACCTCTCCTGGTATCGGAAAGCCCGGACCTCCCGAATCTCCCGGATCCTCCGGCGCCAATTCAGAAACCGGTAGTGCAGGTTGAGGTCATCCATCTTGTTCATGAGAACAAACCTGCCATGGGGAGAAGGGGACTGAGAAGGAAGCAGGGCCCTGAGCAAAGTAGCTCAGCCTGTTCGACCCAGAATGTGGACAGGGCACTGGACTCGAAGTCAGTCAACAATCCCCATCTGCATCCTTTCATTCAGCAAACACGTACTGAGCTCCTACTATGTGCACCGTTCTTGGTGCTAGGGATATAGCTGTGAACAAGATGGGTGAGACTCCTGTTCCCATAGCACTTCCATTCTAGTCGGAAGGCATGACAGATGAGACACAGACCCGACAATGTTGGACAGTGGAAGAAACAGCAGAGTGGGGTGACACAGAATAATGGAGTAAAGTCTAAAGACTACTTTGTATCCAGTGGACAGAAGAGGCCACTCTGAGGTAACATCTGAGTTGAGAAGAGGCCAGGCACGTGCCAAGCTCAAGAAAGAGTACTTCAGGCAGAGGGGACAGCCAGGACACAGGTCCTGGGGTGGAAAGAAGCAGCCATGATAGAGGAATAGAAAGGCCAGGGTGGTTGGTGTGTAGGGAATGTGCGGGAAAATGTTCAAGAAGAGGATGGGAAAAAGGCAGGGGCCAGAGAGAGGCCCTACAAGGCCCTATAGGCCATGTTAAGGAGCTTCCATTTTATTGCAAGTGGGATGGGAAACCTCTGGAGAGTTTTAAGCTAAGAAATGAAAGGATTTTAAGGTTTATCAGATTTTTTTTTTTTAAGATTTTATTTATTTATTTGACAGAGAGAGAGATAGCAAGGGCAGGAACACAAGCAGGGGGAGCGGGAGAGGGAGAAGCAGGCCTCCTGCGGGAGCAGGCAGCCCGATGCGGGGCTCGATCCCAGGATCCCAGGACCATGACCTGAGCTGAAGGCAGACGCTTTAACGACTGAGCCACCCAGGTGCCCCAGTTTATCAGATCTTAAAGATCATTCAGGCTGTTGGCTGGAGAACTGATCATAACAGAAGCAAGAGAGAAGTGGCGAACAATTAAGTCGGAAGTTGATGCAGCAGCTCCAATGAGACATGGCATCCATTAGGATGGTAGCAGTGAAGATGGAGAGGAGTAGAATGACCTGGGTATTTAAACCACCAACAATGCTAATGAATGGATGGATGGATGGATTTATTTTTCCTGGAAGCCAAAAGTGAGAAAAACGGGAGGTAATTTTCTCTTCCCATCACCCCAAACACTGGGACAGGGGTTCCATCAAGGCGTGGCGGTGCCCTGCATACAGTAGGTGCTTAAATAAGCCTCAGCTGGGCTGAATTCAATCCTAAAGCGCCTGTTACACCCTGCTGCAGTAGCTGCAAGCCACCACGTGGCCCAGAAGGGTAGGCACCAGCGGGGCTGCGCTCCTCGCACGCGGCCAGGGCTCCACCCCAGATACTGGCCCCCAGACCTGGGGACGTCTGCTCGCCCAGAACCGCACAGCCTTGGCACCCGCGAGTGGCAGCCGCACCGGGTCCCGCCTCCAGGCCGGGCACGGCCTGGTCGCTCAGACGAGACCCGGGGGCCCGGGGGTCCGGCTCGTCACCGCGACTTACGCGCAGTCTCCCCAGGCCCGGCACCGGGCCGAGGAGGGTCCCGAGGCAGGAAGCCCCGTGACCGGGGAGCAGGCCCCGCCCCTGACCAGGGAGGCCTCCGCCCAGGACCCCCGCCTCCCGCCTCAAGCTCCGGGGAGACCCGAGGCCTCCGGGACCCCGCCCCCGATCCCCGCCTACCGGGGCCGCCGCGTCCTCCTCATCCATAGGCCTCTCAGCTCCGCACACTAGCTCTTCGGCCGCCGCCACCACACACATCCGGGTCCCCGCCCTTCCTACGCTCCCCGAGGCCCGCCCCTCCCCACCCACCCCGGCCAATCTGCAGCGGCCCAGGACGACAGGCACCTGCAGGAGCCAATCGGAGGACGCAGGCAGGGGCGGGCGCGGCCCGGTGTACTGGGTACCTAGCGCAGGATAGGGGTGGTAAACCCGAGAGTCGGAGGGTGGGAGGTGGCGACGTGGCGGCGCGGGCGCCGCACTGGACGCCCTGGGCGCTGACTGGGCTGTCTAGGGGCGGCTCCTGCGCGGGGCGGGGAGAAGGTCGCTGCGCACCTTCGGCGGACTGCCAGTCTTTCCTGAGCGCTCCTTCTGTGCTCGACGTGGCGCTGAGAGAAAGCTTTATAGGAATGTCCTTTTAATCCACTCAGCAACCTTCTGAAATGAATCTTGTTATTATGTCCTTTTTGCTGATGAAGATCCTGAGGCTGGCCTCCATAGCTCGTGCGCCTCACTGTTCCCTCATGGTTTCTATTCTCCGGAGCCATGCTGTTACCATGTGCTCTCCATTCTCCAGAGCTCCGTGTCATGTCCTCTCCCGCGGGTTCTGGGAACTGTCCATTCCCGGAGGAGAGAACTTCGGATGCAGAAGGCACAGTGGCATAAACGTCACGCTGTTCCGGAACGGAGGCTCTGGGTGTGACCTAAGGAAAGTTAGGCCGGAGTCATGTGAAGGGAAGAAGGATACTCACATTTATTGAGCACCTACTAAAGGGTGTTTAGGGCTGCCCGATCGCCTCCCATCACAAGATCTCTCTTCCAGATTGGAGGGTTTTCCCTCCTCTGCATTCTCATACCATGTCGTTTGCGCCTCACCGCTAGCACTTTTTACAACCTTTTATTATGTAAAAGTCACCTCTGTATATAGATCAGTCTCTGCTAGACCGTGATATCCTTCAGACCCTGGGTTTTATCCCATTCTTACAAACAGTTATTGTTACAAACGTTGGGTGGAATGGAAGCCATCATCTTGTATACCAAACGGCAGCCATTTGGCATGATGGAAATAGATGAGGGAAGTAAATGTAGATGGGAAATTGGGAAATCTGGATTAGAGCCTCAGTTCTGTCTGTGCCTGAGGTCAGATCTTGGTGTTCTTACCCATAAAAAGAATTTTGAAGCATGTGGTCTCTCAGCTCCCTTCCAACCCCTGGATTGCGTAAATCGAGTTACTCTCCCCAACTCATCTCCAGCGCTTGTTTCCTTCATTGCTTCTCTTTGACCTCCTCTTCCTGAGCTATGAAAATACCCCAAGCCTCAGCTCAGCTCTTCCCAAAGGCAGCCAAAAAGCAACAGGCCAGGGCAGCTCCCAGAGTCACAGCCATCCCAATCCCACACAGGGTCTCCTGGCTCCCTCCAGGAACTAGCTAGTTAGTTCGGGCCTAAAATGGAGAGATGGCAGAAAAAGGTATTTCCAAAGTGTTACTGATGGTTGGTGATTCCACTTGAGATTTCCTCATCTTCAGGTCCCAGGTGTGGGGCTGACCCTTGTGGTGAATCCTCAATCTGTTGGCATTCTCAGAATTTAATTGATAATTTGTACTTGATATCTAAATATATTTGATCAAACAACTTTATTGAGATACAATCGACATACAATAAACTCGACATATTTAAGGTGTACAGTTTGGTAAGTCATGTATACACCCATGAAAATATCACCACAGTCAAGATAGTGAACATACCATCACTTCCAAAAGTGTCTTTGTGCTCTTTTTGTAATCCCTCCCTCTCACTCTCTCCTCCCCAAGAAACGACTAATCTGCTTTTTGTCACTAGTTTAGTTTGCATTTTCTAAAATTTGACATAAATGAAATCACAGAGTATATGCTCTTGCGGGGGGAGGAGTGTCTGGCTTCTTTTATTCAGCATAATTACTTTGAGATTCATCAATGGTGTGTCATGTATCAGTAGTTCATTCTGTTTTATTGCTGAGTAGTATGCTCCTGGGTAGCTATACCACAATTTGTTTATGATTCACCTGTTGATGTGTGGACGTTTGGTGGTTTCCAATTTGGGGCTGTTACAAATAAAGCTGCTATGAATGTTCATGCCAAATCTTTGTATGGACATACCTTTCATTTTCTCTTGAGTAAACCCTAGGAGTGAATGGCTGGGCCACATGGTAGATGTATGCTTAATTTTTGAGAAATTGCCGAACTGTTTTCCAAAATGGTTGTATCATTTTAAATTCCTATCAGCAGTGTATGAATGTTCCGGTTGTCCCACATCCTTTCCAACACTGGTGTTGTCATTCTTTTTCATTGTAGCCATTCTAATAGGTATGTAGTGGTATTTCATTGTGGTTTTAATTTGCATTTCCGTAATGACTAATGATATTGAAAATCTTTTCACGTGCGTATTTGTCATCTGTATATCTTCCCTGGCGAATCTTATTATTATACCTCCTTTATGTAGATGAAGATCCTGAGGCTGGCCTCCATAACTAATCCTAATAGGTCCACAATCAAGAGAGTGAACATGTCTGTGCAAGTCATTTGCCCAGTTTTAAAAATCAAGTGGCTTCACTTAATATTGCATTTTGAAAGGTCTTTATGGGGGCGCCTGGGTGGCTCAGTCGTTAAGCGTCTGCCTTCGGCTCAGGTCATGATCCCAGGGTCCTGGGATCGAGCCCCACATCGGGCTCCCTGCTCTGCGGGAAGCCTGCTTCTCCCTCTCCCACTCCCCCTGCTTATGTTCCTGTTCTTGCTATCTCTCTCTCTGTCAAATAAATAAATAAAATCTTAAAAAAAAAAAGTTATTTATATATTCTGAATTCAAATCCTTCATAAGATATGTGATTTACATTTCTTCTAGTCTGTGTCTTGTCTTATCATTTAACAGTGTCCTTCAAGGAGCCGAAGTTCTTAATCATGAAGATGTACAATTTATCAAGTTTTTAATTTATGAATCATGCTTTTGGTGTTCTATTTAAGAAATTTTTGCCTAACCCAAGGTCACAAAAATGTTCTCCTGTGTTTTTTTCTAGAAGTTTTATGGTTTTAGATTTTGCATTAATCTATAAACCATTAATAACAATTTTTTAAATTTTGAAACAATTTATACTTGTGTGTGGAATTCCACATGCCTTTCACCCAGCTTCCCTTAATGTTAACATCTTATATAACCGTAGTATAATCATTGAAACCAGGATATTAACATTGGTATAAGACTGTTAAGTGATTTACAGACCTCATTCAGATATCACCTATTGTTTCACTAGTATCCTTTTCCTTGTACGAGATTCAATCCAGGATCCCACATTACATTCACTTGTCATGTCTCCTTAGTCTCCTCGATCTGAGACACTCAGTCTTTCCTAAAGAGTACAGTTGACCCTTGAACAACACAGGTTTGAACTGTGCAGATCCACTTAAACATGGGTTTTTTCCTGATAAATACAGTACATCTGTGTGTAACTTTTTTTTTTTAAGATTTTTATTTATTTATTTGTCAGAGAGAGAGAGAAAGCACAAGCAGGGGGAGCAGCAGAGGGAGAGGGAGAAGCAGGCTCCTCACTGAGCAAGGAGCCCGATGTGGGACTCGATCCCAGGACCCTGGGGTCATGACCTGAGCCGAAGGCAGACACTTAACGACTGAGCCACCCAGGCGTCCCTGTGTGTAACTTTTGACTCCCCCAAAACTTAACTGCTAATAACCCACTGTTGACCAGAAGGCTTACCAATGACATAAACAGTCAATTAACACATATTTTGTATGTTTTATATATATATATATGTATATATATACTATATATTATATTCTTACAACAAAGTAAGCTAGAGAGAAGAAAATGTTACTAAGAAAATCACAAGGAAGAGAAAATACATTTACAGTGCTATACTGTACTTATCGAAAAAAATCTGCTCTTAAGTGGACCAGTGCAGTTCAAACCCATGTTGCTCAAGGGTCAACTGTATTTGATTGTGATGTATAAGATTTAATTGCTATCTCCCTAAACTTACTCCGGTTGTTTAATATTAAA
Source organism: Phoca vitulina (assembly GCF_004348235.1). NCBI lineage: Eukaryota > Metazoa > Chordata > Mammalia > Carnivora > Phocidae > Phoca > Phoca vitulina. The sequence goes on along the minus strand of NW_022589726.1, from coordinate 18,208,906 downwards.
TTCCAGGCTCTCAGGCCAAAATGTTAAGGAATAAAAAAGAAATATTTATCCTGACCAACGTTTTGTTACAGCCTAGGATACTTTCTTCAACAGCTTTGCCAGAGACAGTTTATAAAGAGAGCACAGCTGGCCTGCCCCAAGGGGTCGGAACCCAGACCTCAAACAGTCCCAGGTTGCCTTTGGAAAGAGCCCAGACTTAGGCTGGGGGTATTCTCATAGCTCAAGAAGAAGAAAAAGAAGAGGTCTAGTCTTTTCATGACTGGCCAGGGATCTTTTACTTATGATCTTATTAATTATTTTCTTTTTTTTTTTAAGATTTTATTTATTCATTTGAGACACAGACATACAGAGAGAAAGAGAGCACGAGCAAGGGGAGAGGCAGAAGGAGAGGGAGAAGCAGGCTCCCCGCTGAGCCAGGAGTCCAATGTGGGGCTCGATGTGGGGCTCGATCCCAGGACCCTGGGATCATAACCTGAGCTGAAGGCAGACGCTTAACCATCTGAGCCACCCAGGAGCCCCTAATTCTTTTCTACTTTCTTTCCTTTTTCAGTCTGTGCTGTTTGTCATAATAATATATTTCTTGTGTTTATTCCTACCCTACCCCCAAAATGAGGCTACCTCTGCTTTTATTTGCCTTCAAACAACCTCTCTCTAGCTCTAGAAATTACATGTGGTTTGACTACTTAGATAATTTAACAAAGAAGTCTGTATTTAACTCACCCAAAGTCTTAATGTTTTTCTACATTATGAAAGTTTTTATGCTGAAGTGAAAAAATCATTGAACTTGGAATCCAGTGGATCCCACCATCTAGCTGTGTGGCCTTTAACATCTCTAAATATGTCTTCTTATTTGCAAAGTGGAGATGGTAATGGAACATTGTGAGAATGATGCAAAATATAAACAAGCATTCAGTGAACTTGAGTTGAATCTAAATATCTCTGCCTCCTCTTCAGAATGAACAGCCCTCATCTGTTTGGTTCTCACAGGCTAGTGTCCTCGCCCTGTTGAAACGTTGCTGAAAGTTCTGGATCTTTTTCCATCCAACGAGGACTTCCAAAGCCCAGAGTTCAGATATGAACGTGATTTTGAACCAGGGTAGGATCATTCCTCCATTAAATGCTGAGTACATTAGTGTGGGCCAGGAACTTAGACACTTTATTCATTAGAGGAAAACAAAAACAAAAACACTGAGTACCTACCAAGTATGTCACGTGAATTTCCCCTAACACATTCACAACAATTCTGTAAAGTAGGTATTGCAACCCGCATTTTGCAGAGGGGAAATAGAGAATGTGGCCCCTATCCTAAAGGCATTCATAAGCCAGTTAGAAGAAAGTAAGATATGGTATATGAAAAGCTGCTAGAGGGGCGCCTGGGTGGCTCAGTCGTTAAGCGTCTGCCTTCAGCTCAGGTCATGATCCCAGGGTCCTGGGATCGAGCCCCAAGTTGGGCTCCCTGCTCAGTGGGAGGCCTGCTTCTCCCTCTCCCACTCCCCCTGCTTATGTTCCCTCTCTCGCTGTGTCTCTCTCTGTCAAATAAATAAATAAAAGCTTAAAAAAAGAAAAGAAAAGAAAAGCTGCTAGAAATACAAGATAAACTATAAGGGATGTTAAGAGGAGACCCAAGATGAATAGCCACATGATTGGTAAAGACATGTGCTGCTTCCACCGCATAGAAGCCTTCCCCTCAGTCCTTCCCTGTGAAATTTCTACTCCTTCAAGAATCAACTGAAGCATCACCTCCCTGTGAAGCCTTCTCTGATTCTCCCAGGCAAACTTGGGTTCTTCTCCCTCTGTGTCACTTAGTCCTTGGTCCCTCCTATCCTTACATAGTGTCATTGTTGATTTGCTTTTCTGTTTTCCCCAGAGACTGTGAACTTCTTGGGATCAGGCTGAACAGACTTAATTTCATCCAGAGCTTGATAATAAAAATTAGAGAAGACAGGAAAAGTTAGGAATGTGATTATGAATAAAAGCTCAGAAGTATGGGGCTCCTGGGTGGCTCAGTCTGTTACGCCTCTGCGTTTGGCTCAGATCATGATCCCAGGATCCTGGGATGGAGTCTGGAGTCGGGCTCCCCGCTCAGCCGGGAGCCTGCTTCTTCTGCGTGCCACTTCCTCTGCTTGTGCGTTCTCTCCCTCTCTGTCTCTCTCTCACTCTCTGTCAAATAAATAAATAAATCTTAAAAGAGCATATTTGGTCAAGGGGTGGGTGGTTCTTGTAAGGTAATAATAGGGGTTATAGAACAAGTGGATTAAGAACCAAGGATTTGGACTTGATCCTGGAGTTATTAGGGAGTCATTGAAGGTTTCTGAGCAGAGGAATTATATGCTCTATTTTCATTTCAGAAAGAATAGTCTGGGTACAGAGTAGGTAGTGTCTGAAAACGGGGCATTCCAAAGGAAAATATTGGTATGGTCCAGGTGAAAGACAATGAGAACCCCAAACCATCAGGATGCCCATAGAAATGGAAACACTTTAAGACCCGGTTGGGGAAGGGGGTGGTACCTGGGTGGCTCAATCAGTTAAGCATCTGACTCTTGATCTCAGCTCAGGTCTTGATCTCAGGGTCATGAGTTCAAGCCCCACTTTGGGCTGCATGCTGGACATGGAGCCTACTTAAAAAAAAAAAAAAAATGGGGTGGTGGAAAAAAGACCAGATGGGAGAACCAACAGGAATAGGTAATTTCAGAAGAAAAAAGAGTGGAAGACAACTGGGAAATTGGGAAAGTGATGAGACTACTGGCAAAATAGGAAAGCTGAGGAATGGTTTGTGGGAGGAAGAATACGTATGGTTTTAGATGTGCTGGGCTTGAAACAGAGGCAGGTGGAAAATTCTATTAGGATCCTAGGTAATGTCTTCTGGTTTATTTCCCATATTCTTTCTTCTGATGCCTAATGTTCTGATAGCCATGTTGACCATGGCAACATATTAAAGGCTCAGAATTTAACCACAGATGCTCTGTGGAATGGCCCTTTTCCCAGTCCAAGTAATCATGTTTAAAGAGGACTTTTGGAGATGGATTTGCCCAGGAAATGGTTCTAAGCAAAGACCTCCAGCAACACTGTTGAAGATAAGTAGGAGGCTGGCAACAATGAGGCAGGTCACAGAGGGCTCAAGTGAGATCTGAGTTCAAACCCCTGCTCCATCACTTCTCTCTTTGAAGACTCAGTGTTTTCCTAAAGGAAGAACAATGGGAATAATAACATCACCCACCTTATAAACTTACAGTAAGCATTAAATGTAAAGTGCTAGCACAGTTCTCAGCATATAGAAAGTATTAGATAACATAACTATTAGCATTATTATTATTAATTATTATCATTGTCATTGTCGGCAGTTCACATGGCCATCCTCTGTAGACTGTGATCTCCTTGGAAGCAGGGGCCATCTTACTTATTTCTGTATCCTCAGCTCAGGGCATGGGACATACAAAATTTTTATTTGTTTGTTTAGAAACTGAGATTAGGGACGCCTGGGTGGCTCAGTCAGTTAAGCGTCTATAGTATATTTGCCAAAACTAAGAAACCAACATTGGTATATCACTATTAACTAAATTCCAGATTTTATTTGGATTTTTAAAAAATATTTTATTTTTGGGTGCCTGGGTGGCTCAGTTGGTTAAGCGACTGCCTTCGGCTCAGGTCATGATCCTGGAGTCCTGGGATCGGGTCCCGCATCGGACTCTCTGCTCAGCAGGGAGTCTGCTTCTCCCTCTGATCCTCCCCCCTCTCATGCTCTCTCTCTCTGTCTCATTCTCTCTCTCAAATAAATAAATAAAATCTTAAAAAAAAATTTATTTTGGGGGTACCTGGGTGGCTCAGTCGTTAAGCATCTGCCTTCAGCTCAGGTCATGATCCCGGGGTCCTGGGATTGAGCCCCATACTGGGCCCCCTGCTCCGTGGGAAGCCTGCTTCTCCCTCTCCCACTCCCCCTGCTTGTGTTCCCTCTCTCACTGTCTCTCTCTCTGTCAAATAAATAAATAAAATCTTTAAAAATATATATTTTATTTTTAAGTAATCTCTACACTCAACGTGGGGCTTGAACTCATGACCCCAAGATCAAGAGTTGCATGCTCTACAAACTGAGCCAGCCAGCCCCCCCTCCCCACCTTTTTAAAAAGCTTATTTGGATTTGATCATTTTTCCGCTGATGTCCTCTTTCTATTCTAAAATTCAATCCAGGGTACCACACTGCTTTCATTGTCGTCTCTCCCCTGTCTCCCCTGGTCTGAGGCAGTTTCTCAGTCTTTGTTTTTCATAACCTTGACAGTCTTGAGGAAAACAGGCCAGGTATCCAGTAAAATGTCCCACAACCTGGATTTGTCTGATGTTTTTCTTATGGTTGGATTGGGTTATGGATTTGTGGAAAGAAATTCATAGAGGTGAAGTGCTTCCCGTGTCATCATATCAGGGGGCACATGAATACCCTCTTGACATCTCTGGTGAGGTTAACTTTGATCACATGGTTAACGTAGTGTTTGCCAGATATCTTGCCTATGAAGTCACTATTTTTCCTTCCTGTACTTTATTCTTTTTTTCCCCCCTCTCCCCCTTCTCCTGGAAAAACTACATCCTGGGGGCGCCTGGGTGGCTCAGTCATTAAGCATCTGCCTTTGGCTCAGGTCATGATCCCAAGGTCCTGGGATCGAGCCCCGCATCGGGCTCCCTGCTTGGCGGGAAGCCTCCTTCTCCCTCTCCTACTCCCCCTGCTTGTGTTCCCTCTCTCGTTGTGTCTCCCTCTGTCAAATAAATAAATAAAATCTTAAAAAAGAAAAAAGAAAAACTGCATCCTGTACTCTATTCTTTAGAAGCATGGTCACCAATTCTAGCCCAAGGCAGGAGAAGTATTAAGCTCTGTCTTCTGGAGGGCAGAGTATCTACATACATTGGAAGTCTCCTGGAAGGAAAATTTGTCTCCTCATCCTTATTTATTTATCTATCTATCTATCTATCTATCTATCTATTTATTCATTCAACCACTTATTTATATCAGTGTTATGGACTGAATTGTGAATTAAAGAAGAGATGTTGAGGGCGCCTGGGTGGCTCAGTTGGTTAAGCGACTGCCTTCAGCTCAGGTCATGATCCTGGAGTCCCGGGATCGAGTCCCACATCAGGCTCCCTGCTCGGTGGGGAGTCTGCTTCTCCCTCTGACCCTCCCCTCCTCATGCTCTCTCTCTCTCATTCTCTCTCTCTCAAATAAATAAATAAAATCTTTAAAAAAAAAAAAAAAAAAAAAAGAAGAGATGTTGAGTCCTAAGCCCCGGTACTTCACAGTGTGACCTTATTTGGAAATAAGGCCTTTGCAGATTTAACCAAGTTAAGATCATTAGGGCAGATCCCAATCCAATATGGCTGGTATTTTTATAAAAAGGGGAAATTTGGACAGATTACACACAGAGGGAAGCCAACGAGAAGATGGCCATATGATTACAGAAGCAGAGATTAGCCTGATGCATCTGCAAGCCAAGGGATGCCAAGGATTGATGGTTACCACTAGAAGCTAGGAAAAGGCAAGAAAGCGTTCTACCCAGAGTCTCAGAAAGAGCATGGCCCTGCTAGCACTTTGATTTTGTACTTCTAGCCTCCAGAACTGTGAAACCATAAATTTCTGTTGTTTTGAACCACCCAATCTATGGTACTTTGTTACAACAGCCTTAGCAAATGAATACAATCAGTATGCACTTATATATTTATTTTCTACCTTATTTAATCCAAAATTATATTATTTCTTTGTTGCACGAAATTTTTTCAGCTTCAACCTTTTAGAGTCCTTTCAGGTTGGTTCTTTTTTTTTTTTTTTTTTTTTTAAGATTTTATTTATTTATTTGACAGAGAGAGAGATAGCGAGAGCAGGAACACAAGCAGGGGGAGTGGGAGAGGGAGAAGCAGGCTTCCTGCTGAGCAGGGAGCCCGATGTGGGACTCGATCCCAGGACCCTGGGATCATGACCTGAGCCGAAGGCAGACGCTCAACGACTGAGCCACCCAGGCGCCCTTCAGGTTGATTCTTATGTCTCTTTGATATGCTCTCATCCTTTTGTGTTTTTTGAGCACTTCCTTACTTCCTGGTACTACAAAGTGTTCTAGCTCATCTTGTATTTCCTGTACCAGGCCTAGAATCAGCTATTTCTGGAAGGAGTTTTGCTTCCTTTTGCTGGAGAATGGTGCTTAGAAACCAAGATCTGGGTGCTACCTACGCTCACTGCTATTGAGGTGCCATTGCTTCTAGGCCCTCTCAGATACTACGAATGCTAACCCATGTATATACACATATCTAGAGTTGCTTCTGTACTGCCCATCTGTATGTAGATTATGCTAAACATGAGTTCATACTGAGGTCTCTGATTCCTAACCAAGCACCACAGGATACATTCTAGCCTCTCCCCCTTACTTATCTGTGACTTCTCCCACCAACAATGAGAAACCTGGCTCCCAATATCCATAATTTACTTGTTCAACCCCAGTATACATGTAAAGCAGTTTCAAAAATTTGTAACCTATAAGCCCATGAGAAAATTTATCAACTAGAGCACAGTGTTTTTATGTAGATTATGCTGTGCCTTTTATCTTTAGCCTTATACTTTCCAGTCAAAACACTGTTGTGTTTTTTTTTTAAGATTTTATTTATTTACTTGAGAGAGTGCGCGCGCGCGCGCGAGAGAGAGAGAGAGAGAGAGAGAGAGAGAGAGAGAGAGAGCACAGAGGGAGCAGGGGAGGGAGAAGCAGACTCTCCACTGAGCGGAGAGCCCTACATGGGGCTTTATCCCAGGACTCCAGGATCATGACCTGAGCCGAAGGCAGACGCTTAACTGACTGAGCCACCCAGGCACCCCCAAAACACTGTTTTCTAAAGTTACTTAGGTCAGCACCTTTTTGCCCCTCACCCCCTTCAGTGTGTTTATGTCATAGATCTATAATACAGTTAGATTCATTTGCAACAGTCTACATTCTATCCCGAAATACTGTAGCATACTTGTTGTTTTTTTAAGTGCTTGTCAAGTGTGTGTTGGATGGACAGATATAAATTCTAAGCTCTCCGAGAGCACAATTTCTCCCTATTTATGTCCACATAACCTATTTACATCCACATAAATAGATGCTCTATGAATCTATTGAATATACTTTAATTCATTTAAATGAAAGAAACAAATCTCGGACCCCCAGTTGCTGCTCCTTGTCCACTAATGATTCCCAGTTCCCAAACTGTCTGGCTGACTCCAGCCCAGTCTAGAAAAATGCCCTGCTGTCTTCCCATCTCTTCTCCCAAACTCTAGTATAAAGTCGTATTCTCCAGAAAGCCCTCTTTAATTTATTCTGGGGCCAGGTTTCCTTCTCCTATTGCACCCTGACCACACTCTGGGCCTCTTAGACTCTTTGACCTTTATTCTAAGAGCAAGGGGGAAAAGAGGAAAAAAGAGAGGAGGGCTGAAGAGGTGGGAGAGCCAGAACACCTCTCGGGGTGGGCTGGACTAGCGCAGAAGTTCAGGAGCGATGGTGGAACCTCCAGAAGAGGTACAGTGTGCCCCATTGACCTCTCAGTGCCCTTTGCTCACACCAAAACCACCAACCTTTACTTGTATCAATTCCAAACTCCTTATATGGGAGCTGGGGGCCCAGAGATGAAGACGGTGTGGGGCCCCTGTTCTCAAAGTACTCACTATCTAACCCATCATGTAACCAGAAAAGTAAGACACAGGAAAAGATAAACAAAAATTTAAGACAGCGACACAACAGTGTGGATGAATTCAAAGGAAGGCGGAGAGCTGGCCCAGCAGCCGAGGAACAGGTGATGGAACTTGATGTGTATTGAGGAGAAATGAGGGTTCTATCTCTGTGAGTTGAGAGCTTGGAGTCCAGAGGAAGAAATCGCCTCTGAGCCCCAGTTAGGCCACACATCCACTTCCCCTTACCTCTGTTCAGACCCAGAGATGGGAGACCGACAGGGGGTTTTGGGGAAGGTGATCCAACCAGCTGGCTGAACCAGCCTATGCTTTCAGGTTCACTGTCCACAGGGCCATGGATGGTAGATGGGAGCACGGGACTTATGCAGGTGGGAGGGAGGGGACATGGCACACCACCGGAGGCGTTTTGAAGAGGAGTCTCATGAGCAGGACTGTGTGCAGCAGGACCAACTGGAAGGCTGTGTGGGAGACAGACTGCAGGGACCGAAGGCTGGAGGCCAGCTGAGCTTATCACAACAGTTCTCATCCAGCCCACACCAGACTTGGGCCATGTCCTGATGTGGTCACTGATCCACAACCCCCGGTCTTTCTGTCTGTGAAATGGGCCACCACTTGTCTTTCCTCAGACTCAAAGCTCAAAGGGTCTAGGCAAGCCCTTTCCTTTACCCCTTGTTTTCAAAAGGAAGTCAGCACCTGGGGTGTCAGGGATTTGGACAGACAGGCTGTGTGTGTGAGAGACACAGAGCATAAGGGATCCAGAGAAGAGAGCGTCCTGTGCAAGAGAAGGAGGAGGCCCAGCAGAGTTTACTTCTGGAAAAGCCTGTTTTCACAGCCCTGGCAAAGTTTTCAGCTAACTCTTCATTCACAAGGAGGCCAGAGTCCCAAAGGTCTGCACCTTGGCCCGCACTCCATCCTGAGTACTCAGCATGTGCTGCAGTTCCCACTCTTTCCGGTGCTCTGGTAAAGGGCATCCCAAAGGGAGGAAAAGCCGAGTCCAAGAGTCTCAGTCTGCAAGGAAGAGACTGGTTAAACTCCAACACCCACACAGTGCAGCTCTGGACATCCACGCTGGAGGGGTGGGGAAAAGGGCAGTGTGGTGCCAGTGTGGTGGGGGTCCTGGACTGGGCGGCCCAGCTCATGCTGCAGGGAGGGAGAAGTTGGGCAGGTGGGAGCAGTAACCAGGGCAAATCTGTTGTAGGGGTGGTGGTGGTGTGGGAGGGGTACGGGGAGTTTGAGAAGGGAGGACTGAGAAGGAGTGGTGGATGGGAGAGGCGACCCAAATACCGGGCTTTCCTGCGATATAACCTAAAACGGAGAAGCATGAACATTTACAAAGCCGCACTGGGATCCTGCAGGGAGCACGTCCATCTCTTCCTCATCCCCAACTTCCCTCGGCCTTCCTGTTTGGTGCTGGAGCCCATGCACAGCGATAAGGCTTTGGGGACAGGACAGAGCTCTCCACCCTGGGGTCAGAGCTGGGAGCAGGAGGTCACAGAGTCTCCGCAGAGTGGAGGAGAGCTGCCCCCTCCCAGTCCCCCAACTCCCTTCCTCCCAGCCTGTCCAATCTGCCTCAGTGCGTCGCAAGACACTGCTCCCCAAATTCATGTTCTAGGGTCCCAGGGTAGCCAGGGCAGGGGGTGGAGCGGTGCTGGGAGTGAAGTTCTTTTTTTGTATTTACCTAAAAGTTCAGGAAGCCCTTGCTGACATTAGTGCTTGGGGGCCCAGAATTTAAACTTAGTCATTGCCCAGAGCCCTTGTTTTAGGAAAGAATGAGATGGCTCTTGTTGCGTAATCCTGAGCAGGGCCGGTGTGAGCTGCCAAGAGGAGCGGTCCTTCTTCCTGCCTCTTGCCTCTAGGAAGGCAGGCTCAGCTAGGAGGGCTGGGGATGGGTGGGGCACTGCCCTGGAGAGGGGAGGTGGGCGGTTGGGGGGGGGTGGTAGACAGACCAGTGCAGTGAAGGCTGCCCAGCTGGCAGAAATACCCAGACCCGTCCCAGTCCCAGCCCACCACCCTCTGGACAAAGCAAAACCTGATGAATCCAGACAACCCAATGGGTGATACCAGGAGTGAAGGGGCAGATTCTAAGACAGGAAAGGAATGGAGGCTAACCTGGATGAAGGACAGAAGGCGGGGGTGGGGTGGGGGGGGTGGGGGTGGGCGGTGGGGGGGTGTCTGTTCTCTGTCCACTGTTGCCAAGAGCACCCAGAGTATGGGTTCGTCTAACTTTTACCCCACCCCCCTCCATAATTTCAACGGGCCAGTCCCTCACCACTACCCTGTCCCTACCTGCCAGGTGTTCAGCTATTCTCACCCTTGCACACAGGGGCCGTCTGGGATACTCCGGTGGCCCCACCACAATCCTAGGGGTAAAGCCTATACATTCAAGGTTCGCCTTCCCACCCTCTCCCCACCTCTCCCCTTGCTCCCCTCAACCCCTTCTTCCACCTTCACCCAGTCTGGCCCCCTGACCCCCGTTTTCCCACAGTAACATCTCAAAGCTTGCTCTTCCTCTCCTCTCCCTTGGGCTACTTTCTCCCATCAGCAGTGGGTTTTCCCAAATCCCCATTATCCAGCATCCCGGGCCTTTTCTCTTTCCCTTTGCATACATCTCTCTTGTGACTCCCACACCCCATCCCTCCCCCCTCCCTTTCAGACAGCAGGCCCCTCACTCCCCACCAGAGTCCCTGCGCCCCTTCATCCCCCACACATACACATGGACGGGATTCCAGGTTTTTCGCTTCATCCCAACTCCCGTCCTCTCCTTCTTCCACCCCTCCCCACCCTCTAGTGCCTCCAGCCAGCTGTCCAGCTCCCAAATTCCAGCCGAGAGTCCCGGGAACAAAGCAAGAAAAATCAGAGTCATTTGGGAAGTAAACAGAAACTGGGAAGGGAGGGGGGAGAGAAAAGTGGGGAGGACCCAGGTGGGGGGGGGGGCCTCTCCAGTCCCACCCAGTTTAGGGAATGCCCCTGCCTTCTCCCCCACCCCCCTTCACCTGGCTCTTAAAGGGCCCGGCCCCTGACCGGCGGCTACTTAAGGCAGAGGGGCGGCGGCGGGCAGCAGCTGCGCTAAGACTGCTCTGGGAGGAGTGGACGGGACAAAAAATCCTGACCATGACCCCCTACGGGCTGCTGCGGCCCCTGCTGCTGCTAACCCTGCTGCTCGCTGCCCGCTCAGGAGCCGCGTTGGCACGGTGCCCAGGCTGCGGGCAGGGGGTGCAGGCGGGTTGTCCAGGGGCTTGCGTGGAGGAGGAGGATGGGGGGCCGCCGACCGAGGCCTGCACGGAAGCTGGGGGCTGCCTCAGGAGGGAGGGGCAGCAGTGCGGGGTCTACACCCCTAACTGCCTCCCAGGACTGCAGTGCCACCCGCCCGAGGAAGACGAGGCGCCTTTGCGGGCGCTGCTGCTGGGCCGCGGCCGCTGCCGCCGGGCGCGGGGACCCCCGGGTGAGTCCGCGCCCCGCCCCTGCCCCGCCCACGTGAGCCCCGCACAGCCGCGGGCAGGGTCCTGGAGAGCAGGGTCCCGCAGAGCCGGGCGCGGGCAGCCCTGCAAGCCTCTGGGTTCTGTCAGTGATGCTTCTTTTTCGTAACCCTGGGGGGGGGGGGGCACGTTTGGAGGGTGAAGGGGCAAGGGCGGGAAGCAGCTAGAAGGTTGGGGTGCGGCTACAGGCCCTGGGGACAACGCAGAGAAATGTCTGAGCTCTTAACCTTCCCCCCCCCATTTATTTTCTCTTGAAGGGAAAGGTGAGCATGGAGGGGTTTAGGGCCATGCCACAGCATCCCCGCTCCTTTCCTCGAACCCCCAGAGCTGCGGAAAGGACCCAGATGTTGTTCCCAGTTTCCACTGGAAGGAGGGAAGGGAACCCAGACTCTCAAATCCTGCACACACTGAGAAATAGCCCCCCTTCTCCCCTTAATATCAGGGTGTCCAAAGCACCTGAACATGGGGTCTAAAACAGAAGACTCCCCAAACCCAGAATTGTTTCAGACTAGACTAGAGTCAGAGGGCAGGCTCTAGGGCCCTCAAGAGAAGGGGATAGAGGTGGGAAAAGAAGGAATCTGCCAAATCAGGGTTATGATTTAAAGCTGCTCAGAACCCTCCACCCACCCTACCCCACCCTACCCCAGGGAGGAAAATAGAAGGCTGAGTCATTGGGTGGGTGGGACAGAAGTGAGTCAGAATCCAAAAGATGGGGGGCAGCAAGGACATAAGGAGGGCAGGAAATGAAAGCAGCCCCCCCCCCCCCCCCCGCCCCGCCCCGGGCATCTGAGCTCCTGGTTTCTTCCATGGGAAGGGATGGGAAGTTAACTTGGAGTTTCTTTCAGTCCAAATGCCTGGGTCCGGGCTGCTAGGGGTCCTCATAGAAAGGGTTGTCTAGGTGGGTCAGAGGAGGTAGTGGGAGCATGGTCGTGGTAGGGTGCTAAATGGAGGGAATGAGGGGCATGTTCTGAGAAGGGTGGAGGAAGAAGGATCAGAGTCAGGATGGCAGAGGGAATGGCTCTTGGGTTGCGGGTAGTAGGCAGGTGGGAGCAACTGTCTAGGCTTGAGGATTGGGGACTTGAGCAGAGCTTGTCTTCGGGCATGAAAAGGAACAGATGATCCCTTTGGGGCCATAATATCTAATTTTACAGCTGGGGCAAATTCCAAGCAGTGCATACTCCCCTCCCTGCATTTTCCTTACCCTGACGTCCTGGTCCTGATTTATTTCCTCACCCCCTCCCATCCTGAGCTTTCCCCAGGTCCCCTAGACACCATGTATGACACTTTCTCCAGAGCCAAGAACAGCCTGCAGGTTAGAAGCCCCTCATTCCCTGCATCTTTGCAACCTGCCCCTCTGCCTGTCCCTGTAAAGGGCTGAATCATACTGTTCCTGGGACCACTGGGGTTGAGCTGGGCTGAGCTATCGGAGACCAGAAGGGAAAAGCCCCCACTGCAGTGCCCCAGAAGTAACTATGTCTAAAGCCTGGGAGGGATGGGCTGAGTCGCAGCAGGGTCACACCGGGGACACACATTCCACTTGGGTCCCTGCTAACCCCGTCCCACATCCCTTGTTCTTCTGCCTCATCTCCCTGGCTTGGTGCACCCCCTTCTGGCATCTGGGGGAACAGCCAGGTCTTTTCACCCCCAAGCCCAAGGCCTCCCTATATATTTTTATTTGTCCTGGATGTTTCCTTTCCAAAATGCTTCTGCCTTATAAGACTTAAGACTAGTCTGGAGATATTGTCAGGAGAGGTAATATCATTCTTTGTCAGAGAGAGAAACTGAGGCCAGAAGAAGGTACAGGAGAAAACAAGTTCTAACCATCCTCATTTCCACTACTTGGAAAGCTCTTCTCTTCCTCCCACTTCGGGGAGTCAGGTTGAGCAAGGCTCTCTTCCATTTGGTTCTGGTCTTTGACTTCTGATTTCTGGACTCTTCCTCCCCCATTCTTCTTGTGGCTGTAGGAGAGAATCCTAAGGAGAGCAAACCCCAAGCAGGAACCACTCGTCCACAGGACGCGAACCGCAGAGACCAACAGAGGAATCCAGGGGCCTCTACCACTCTGGGCCGACCCAATCCTGGGGGTGTCCAAGACACCGAGATGGTGCGTTCGCGACTGGCAGAGAGCAGGAGGGGTGGGGAGCCCTGGACACTCCCATCTGAGGCTGTCCCCTTGGGCTTGGAGTGGTCTCCCACGTGCGCGTCCTGGGAGCCTGGCTGGGGGCACTGGGGGCTGGACAGTGGAGCTAGGCTGGGACGGTTCTGAGCTGCCTGCTCCCCCTTCTCCCAGGGCCCGTGCCGCAAACATCTGGACTCAGTGCTACAGCAACTACAGACCGAGGTGTATCGGGGGGCTCACACCCTCTACGTGCCTAATTGTGACCATCGGGGCTTCTACCGGAAGCGGCAGGTGAGGCCCCTCCTCTCCTCTCTTCCCCTTGGTCCTACCAGGGATGGGGTGAGCTTACAGAGGGCATAAAGAAGACACTGCCCCTGCCTTTAAGATCCCCCCACTTTAGAGCCCACACAAACCCAGAGAAGAGCCACACGCTGTAGTAGAGGAGTCAGACGGCCTAACCCAGGAACGCCTAACTCTGGGGCTCCCATCTGGGAGGTGGCTCACGGTCGCCTAGGGGCTGTGAACACACAGGTGGCTGAGCCCTCCCCCCAGAGTCTGAGAATTTGCATTTCTAACGCAGTCCCTAGGGCTGCTGCTGTGGCTGGTTTGGGAACCACACTTTGAGAACCGTGGTTCAGGCCTGGAAGAACAGGCCCAGTTTAGTGGGTGGAGAAGAGAGGAGCAAGAGAAGGGAGCCCAGGGAGCCTCCGTGTCCTGAGAGCTCTCAGATGTTCCTGCATACTCAGACTCAGCCCCCTCGGGCCCTCAGGTCCCTCCTGCCCTCAGGGCAGCCCCTCTGATCCCTGTGCCTCTCTCCCTAGTGCCGCTCCTCCCAGGGTCAGCGCCGAGGTCCCTGCTGGTGTGTGGATCGGATGGGCCAGCCCCTGCCGGGGTCCCCCGATGGCGATGGAAGCTCTTCCTGCCCCACTGGGAGCAGTGGCTAAGCCTGGGGGGTGTGTGGGGGGGGCGCTGCTGGGCCACTGGAAGGAGCCTGGGGCTGTCATCTTGGGTCATTTGTTGAGTGATGAGTAACTCAGGAGCCCTGAGCCCCACACTCCACCTTCAGGCGCTACCCCACTGTCCCCCTCACCCCCTGGGACCCCACACATGGAGAGATTGTTAGTGTGGGCTTGGGGTGTGAATAAAGCTGTGTTGGGGGTCTCTGACCTACGTCTCTGTGTCTCTAACTCTCACATTTATGGAGCCCTTCTCTCTCCCACCTTCTGTCTCCCACCTTCTGCCCCCCGCCCCCCCCTGCAGCTCTCCTTTCCTCCACTGGGAATGCAGGAGACAGCCACTGGTAGAGGTTTCCAGCCCTCGAGCCTCACCCCACTACCCACCAGGGAGTGGGAGCAGGGGAGACGTGGGGGTCAAGGCCTTTGTCTCAGTTTGTGACCTTGTTTCTAACACTAATATTTAGACACAACGGGACAGGGGAGAGGAAGGATTAATAGTTAATCCCCAGGAGGAACCAATAAAGAGGAACTCTCAAAGCACTTACCTTTCTGTTACATCCTACTAAAAAGGGAAGGAAAGTCTTACTTATCGAGCCCCTCCCACGGGCCAGACCCTGGAGTGTGTGCTTCTCTGTGGCCTACCTCATTTTGTGCTTACGATAACCTTGTGAGGTAGGGACTTTTGCCCCTGTTTTCCAGAGGAGGAAACTGTGGCTTAAAACATTTGGGTCACTTGCCTGAAGTTACACAGCTGGCGAATGAGGATTTAAATCTTGTTCTTCCAGCCGTGACAATGCCTGGCATCCCCTAGGCCCAGAACAAGGGTTTGTTTAGCCTCCGTTCTGCCCACACGCTAACCCCAGCAGGTGTCGGGCAGAGCTGCGGCCCGGGGCCCTGGCACCCGGCACTTCCTGGAGGGGCCACAGCACGGCCTTTGTCACAGGCGCCAACCCCATCAGAACACAACTCACATGCACACGACACACCTTATCGCATGGTCTAAGGGAGCTGAGTGCGCTGGTACCCGGAGATCCTTCAGGCTGCTGGGAAGGAGATGGCCAGGGGAGTCGTGCTAGGCGATAAGCCTCAGAGAAGCAAAGTCCTCCTCCCCACGACACGCAGGGGTGCAGAGCCACTGTTCCTGTGGGAGGGGTGGCTCACTCAGCTGGACATCTGGGTGGCGGGTTGGGCCGTTGAGGGGGTGGCAACCATCCCTGGGACAGCCAGCAGAGCCAGGTGTGTAGCTGAGAAGTGTTAGCCTCTGGGCCAGATGACCTATTGTGCTCCTGGAGGTTCCCTCCTCCTGGGAGGACTTTAGTCTTTGGACCTGTCTAATGAGCTGAGTGAGATAAGAGCTGGGCAGGCAACAAGGAGGGAAGGGAGGGAGCACTCCACAGCCGCCTGCTGCCCAGTCAGGACTCACACCATGGAGCCAAAGGCGGCCCGACTGCGGAGGGGAGAAGGGCCGAGAGGAGAGCAAGAAGAGCGACCCTCGGGAGAAGGTGAACCACCCTCTGGGGGCGCTGAGAGCTCAGCGCGGGCTGGAGGTGGGGACGTGTTGTTGAGAGGGGGCTCCTGTTGTTTTGGGAGGTGAGGGAAGGCGGCCGCTGCCTCTGCCCCTCACTGCCCAGCCAGCAGAGGGAAGTGGAAAGATATTCAGAGCTGGGGCCTTGCCCTATCTTGTGGACTCTTTCACCCCTGAGGGTGAACGGAGTAGCTTCCCGTTTCCCAGGCAATGTCATCAGGCTCCCGGTGGCCGCTTCACCCCCTGCAAAAGTAACTTCCCCTTCTGATCGCCCCACCGTGATACCAGATACTCCACTGGCTGGGGGCGGGGAGGCTGCTGAGCTGACAGAAAGCACTTCCTGGACAGAGGATGCTTCTGGGTCTGTCCCAGGCGGCAGAACCTTAACTCCTCCCCCTTGGGTGTGCCCTTTGACCCCGCCTCCTAGGAAACACCAAGAAGGACGGAGACGTGGACTTGGTGCAATGGACCCGACATATGGAGGTGAGGGAGGTCAGAGGTCAAGATGGACAGGTCTTGGAGTGGAGGGCTGTAGGGACGAGGACACTGTAAAGACAATTTGTTCTTGGGCTCAAACCCCTCAGATCAGGTGAGAGCTAAGGGTGAAGATGGAAGGGTTTGAAATACAGGTCAGCAGGGCAGGGGCCAAAAGTCAGCCAGTGAACAGTCTTCTGTTGGTGGGACTAAAGGTCAGGAGAGGGAAGGCTGGGGAGAAGGAGAAGAGAGTAGGGTCAGAGATGACAAGGTGGTCGACATCCAGACCCTGGCCCTGCAAGTGGCTTTCCTTGGTCCTCACTGCTGCCCTGGGAAGCCAGAGAGAAATAAACTTGGGGGGAACCCCTGGGCCGGAGCCGTGCCTGTTCCTGTCACCTAGCGATGGGCCCGACACAGAGAGAAAGAAGCTCAGCAAATACATGGTGAATGAGAGGATGGCTGTCCGGATGGAGACAGCGGGCCTGACCTGCTTTGTCCTGTAGGCTGTGAAGACACAGCTGCTGGAACAAGCTCAGGGACCGCTGAGGGAGCTGCTGGATCGGGCCATGTGGGAGGCCGTACAATCCTACCCACCACAAGGTGGACCTGTACCCTCCATTCCTCCAGATTCCTCGAGCAAGTGAGCGTCTGAGGAGCGGGGGGCTGGGCTCCTGTCGCAGGCTCCTCTACCGTGAGGGTTATGAGCCCTAAATATCATCTCACGCATCCTTTGCCGGTGTGGGCATGACCCCGACTTCAACCTTCTCTCTTTTCCCCTTATCGCCTCTGACCCTGACCTCCACCTCTGGGCCTTGTTCTGCCCTGGTCCTGACCTTCCACCTGGTCCTGCCCTCGGGCCCTCACCCTGACCTTCCTCTACTACTGCCCTTGGCTCCCAAGTATTCACCTTCTGCAAGGCTCTGCTCTCTGCCCAGTGCCTTCTTCCTTTGGGTCCTGACCCAGAACAACTGTCTTCATTCAGGGCCCGGGAGCCATCCCTGGGGAAACGGAAAATTTTCATCATCCGAAAGTCCCTGCTTGAGTAAGTCCACATCAAGGACAGGGGATGGGAGGAAAAGAAAGAGCTTTGGCTGGGGGGGTCCAGGACCCCTCATTTCTAATCCTCGGGTTCTAGGTGTTTGGAGGGAAGGCTTGGAGAGGGCTTCTAAAGTTCATCTTCCCCATTTGCCCTGGGCATGATCGTGGAAGAAAGGCCACCAAGATAAGTCCCAGCCATGTCCTAGCCCTTAGCTGCAAGTGCCCAATTGATAGTCCTCACCCCACATGTGTATCATGCCTGAGCTGGTCCCCACGAACTTGAGGACCCTCCCACACTGACCTTCGGGCCCCTGTCCCTGCAGCGAGCTGATGGAGGTGCAGCATTTCCGCACCATCTACCACATGTTCATCGCCGGCCTGTGTGTCTTCATCATCAGCACCCTGGCCATCGACTTCATTGATGAGGGCAGGTAGGCCCCCCTCTGGCCTGGGATAGGCACACAGATCAGACCCCCTAGGTCCCCAGTGTTCCATTTGCCATTGCACAGCCCCCCCCAGTTTTGATCCTTTGATTATTGGACACACATCACCATTGCTTCCAACAACCTTCCCACCTAAAACACACTCTTAGACTTCTTCTTTCCACAGCCTTGGATGGCCCTTGGTCTGACCTCCCGGGTCAGCCACTCTGGGGACGCTCTCTCCTCCGCTCAAATACTCCTCAGTAGGAACCCTGCCCTGAGGCAGATACACGTGAGCACACAGGCACGCTTCACACCGCACCGCTCGCTCACACTCCCTCCCAAGTCAGCACTGCTCAATCCAAGCAACCTCCATTGAGCACCTCCCAAGTACCCACCCTGGGGGCCAGAGATGAGGGCCAGGCCCCATCCCTGTCTGTGAGGCACTCCCAGTCTTGTGGGGAACCCAGACAAGCCCACAGGCATCCCCCCAGAGCACCCCTGACTCTGGGGATGAGTCTCAGAGGGCTATAGATCTTGGGGGGGGGCAGGTCTGTATTTGCACCGCCCCTACCTCACCCTAAGTATGACTTAGGAAGCAGTAAAAAGAGGACCAAGGATCTGTGGGTTCAGCAACAGTATTTCCTTCTGGTAAAATTGTTGTTAATTATATGAGTAGTAGAAGGATCAAATGTCAGTAAAAAGTTCAAATACACGTAAAAGTGACAGTTCCTCCTGACCACTCTTGCCAACCCCAGACCTCTACCAGAGGTAACAGTTTTAACAGTTTTGAGAGTTTCCCTCCAGAGCATTTTCCATGCGTTCGCATCCATATGTATATAAGAACAAAGAAAGTATCTGTTGTGAGGCTTTACATAAATAAGGTACTTACTGTACTTATTGTTCTGGTTTTACTCCTTGACAACTTCTCTTCCTATCTAAGAGATTTTTCCATGTCAGCCCACTGTTCTTAACGACTGCAGTCGGGACATGCCAGCTTTTGGTCCTTTCCTCATGGACATTTAGGTGGTTTCCCATTTTTCCCCGTTACAAACCATACACTCTAAACATAAGCAAATAAAACAGCCCGTGACCTGCTTTCCACTAACTCCGTGTACAGCTACAGCTACTCCAAAAGAACACAACTAACGGAAACCAAGGCTAAACTCTGAATACCTCATATTTTAATACCCGTGGCATACAAAGTTCTGAGCCCTCCTGCAACATCGTAAGATTCAGAGGGCTCTAAAGGTCATTTGTAGGCAAACCCACCCCATGATTGAGTCTTTTCGGGCAACACCCTGTGCTAGAAGTTCGGGACAACAGAGGTGCCATCTTGAAAACCTTCAGATATGGGGCCCTAGTAACCTTCACAAAATACCTGTTTATCTTCCAAGAGCTCTGACTGCCGAGGGAGGGGACAAGGATGGGCCACACATTTGTCTCCTTTGTTTCTCCCTCTCCACTCCAAGGCTGATGCTGGAGTTTGACCTACTGATCTTCAGCTTTGGACAGCTGCCCTTGGCGCTGATGACATGGGTCCCCATGTTCCTGTCCACTCTGCTGGGGCCCTACCAGGCCCTGCGGCTGTGGGCGTGGCCCCGGGCTGGAGGGGCCCGGATGCTGGGGGTGGCCCTAGGCTGCGTGCTGCTGGTCGCCCACACCGCCGTCGTCTGCGTCCTCCCGGTCCACGTGGCCCTGAAGTATCAGCTCCCGCCCGCGTCTAGCAGTGTCCTAGTCTTCGAGCAGGTGATGGGCGAGACGAGGCGGGGGCGGGGCTCCTCTGGGGGAGGGCACTTGTACTACAGTATTGGTAGGGGCGGAGCTAGTTCCTAGGGGCGGAGTCCGGCGCCAAGGATTTGAGCGCAACAGCCGGCTCCAAGGAAATTTCCTGCTATGCAAATGTAATCGGACTTTGCAAGGAGTCACCGGGGTTGGCTGGCTGGAGGCCCCGCCCTGGCCTTTCCTGTACCCCTTTACCCTTGACTCATCCCAGCAGCTGCTTGTTAGGCTATAAGACTACCCGACAAAAAGATAAAGTATGGGCTTTGACTCTACACATTTTGCAATCTGCCTGCCTCTCTTCCGTAAAAGAGCGCACAGAGATGTTAAGTGATTTGCTCAAAGCCACACAGCAACTTAACCTCCTTTCCATTCCATCTCAGGTCAGGCTCCTGATGAAGAGCTACTCCTTCTTGAGAGAGGCTGGGCCTGGAACCCTTTGTGCCAGAGTAGGTGAGGCCTTGCGTCGGCCCTGCTGTGAACTTGGGCCTTTTGGCTGTTTTGGGTGAAGTCAGCAGTTGCAGGATGCTTATAAAATCTGTGGCTTCCTGAGCCTGTGTTGCCCCCAGGGCAGAACTCTGGCCTCCAACTGGACTCTGTGGGGCTTAGTCATTAGGCATTCTCAGGTCCCACCTCTGAGATATGGCATCTCTGTTACCCAGGACTTCTGGTACTTTCCAATTTCCAGGCTTAGCCTGGAAAGACCCAGGGTATGAGAGCCTTATATTGGGAAGTCAGAACAGAAGGAGAGAGAATGTGTGGTGGAACTTGTGAGTGCCAAATGAAACGCTGACCAAGCAGGTCCTGTCCCAGAAAGTAGGGTGCCTGGAACGGAAGCAAAAGAAGGGTGTCAAAGAGCAGCTTCAGCTCCTTAGTAGTCTCACTTCCCCACCACACCTCCAGACCCAGTATCCAGCCCCTCACCCATCCCCCGAACCCCTGTCCTAGCCAGCCCTCCACCCACCAGTCCCAGCCCTTCCCCAGCGTCCACCCCTCCCCCGCCCTCTCTCCCATCCCCCTTCACTGATGGAGCCCTCTCCCTCCTCCCCAGGTGAGGGCACGCAGGCCCCCAGTTTCTCCAGCTACCTCTACTTCCTCTTCTGCCCCACGCTAATCTACAGGAAGACTTACCCCAGGTAAGACCCTGCACCTCTTTCTCAAATGCCCAGGCCCATCAGGGACCCTGCCATTTTATTTTCCTTTCTATTATTCCCATTATTTCCTTTCTATTATCCCCATTGTTGCTGCAGGACACCCAACGTCAGGTGGAATTATGTGGCCAAGAACTTTGCCCAGGTCAGAAGATGGGGTAGAAGGGCGGACTCGTGGTGGCCAAGGGGGCATTTCTGGGAGTGAGGTGGGGGAGGCCTGGGGAGGAGGTCAGAGGGTGGTGCTAAGGTAAGAGGAGGCAGGGGCTGGGCCAGAATCCAATTCCAGAGCCAGGGGGCAGCTGCTCGTGACCCCTCTCAAAGTGATGTGTCCCCCACCCCTCCCGCACCCCCCAGGCCCTGGGCTGCGTGCTGTATGCCTGTTTCATCCTGAGCCGCCTCTGCGTCCCTGTCTTTGCCAACATGAGCCGGGAGCCCTTCAGTAGCCGGGCTCTGGTGCTCTCTATCATGCATGCCACATTGCCAGGTATGCCCACCAAAGGTAGGGCTGGAGGGGGCTGCACCCGGGGGAAGGTTTCCTAGTAGGGGACTCCTGCCTCCCCTCACTCTTTCCCTTCAGTCAGATTCAACACCTCCCGCTCCAGAACCTCTCCCACATGCGGCCCCTCCCATCATTGCTCACTTCAGATGACCACTCCACTCTCTCTTTCCACATTGGCCTCCTCACCTGTCTCCTTACCCCTTCAATCTTTCCTCTCCTGCCTGCCCCTGACACTGCTGCCCAGACGAACGTCCCTCCTCCAGGTTAATCATTCCCCATCTTGCTTCAAAAACTCCAGTGACGGGCGCCTGGGTAGCTCAGTCGTTAAGCATCTGCCTTTGGCTCAGGTCATGATCCCAGGGTCCTGGGATCGAGCCCCACATTGGGCTGCCTGCTCCGTGAGAGGCCTCCTTCTCCCTCTCCCGCCCCCCCTGCTTGTGTTCCTGCTCTCGCAGTGTCTCTCTCTGTGTCAAATAAATAAATAAAATCTTTAAAAACAAAAAACAAAAAACAAAAAAACTCCAGAGACTCTGCATTACTGGCCTCTCCAGATAAGATTTGACCCCTTGGCCTGGCATTCAAGGTCCCTTCCCAGGCAGCCCCTCCCATCTTCTCATCCTGCCACAAGCTCCGCCTGTTCCTTGAAAGACATGGCACTTTCATGCCTCCGGGCCTTTGCTCATACTGGTCCCTCAGCTTGGACTGCCCTTTCCCCATTTTCCAGCCGTGAAATCCTGTCCCTTTTTGGAGGCCTATGACTGAGATGCCTCCTCCTCTAGGAAGCCTTTCAGTTTTAGCCATCAATCACCATGACTCACCCCTTGCTCTGCACTCCCAAGCACATCAATGGCCATCATGCTTAGCTCCCAGCACATTTGACCTTGATGCGTGGTTGGACATGTCTCTGTCCCTATCTCTGCCTCTGTCTGTCTCTCTCCAACCACTCTGTGAACTCCTGACGGTCAGGAGCTTTGAGATTCATCTGTGCATCCCCAACATCTGGCATGGGGTTCATGAGCAGATGGATGGGTTAATGAATGCATGAGTTAGTGAGTGACTAGTAAATGGTTGGTAGGAGTTGGGGCCCTGGTTGCTGATGAGGGCCCCTCAGAGCTTCCCAGGGCATCCAGGTGGGCCAGTCTGACCTGCAACCCTTGTCCCCACTCACCAGGCATCTTCATGCTGCTGCTCATCTTCTTTGCCTTCCTCCACTGCTGGCTCAACGCCTTCGCAGAGATGCTCCGATTTGGAGACAGAATGTTCTACCGGGTGGGGCCTGGACCTGGTCACTTGGGAGCTGGATGCAGGGAGAGCTGGGGAGTGATCTGGGGAGGGTGGTGGCTCCATGGGGTGTCACCTCCTCTGTGCTGTCAGTCTCCCACATGAGAAACGTGCTCCACTGGATGCCGTTCTAATGCCACCCCTCCACCTCCTGACTAGCCAGGGCTACCTGCTTTCATGGGCATGGTACTTTGGAATCATCTTCTCCTGAGAGGGGGCGAAGGAGGGAGGGCAGGGCGCCTGGTCCTGAAGAGGCAGCTTGGAGAGCGCCTGCTGTCTTTCTTCGGCCAGGGGCCAGCCCCGTGTGGACCACTGGGCCAGGGTGCAGGAAGCTGGGAGGAGCAGCTGGGGCCTGGGAAGAGTCAGGACCCTGATGCTCACCTCCTTCCCCCAACCCTGACTCCACTCTTTCCCAGGACTGGTGGAACTCGACGTCCTTCTCCAACTACTACCGCACTTGGAATGTGGTGGTCCACGACTGGCTGTACAGTTACGTCTATCAAGATGCGCTGTGGGTACGGGCTTGGCAGACCCCCTCAGCTCCCACAGTTAATGGAGCCTCTCCAGGACGTTCTCCTTCCCTCCGTCTGCACCATCCACCTTTTCCAGACCTAGGGGCCCCCTTGACTTCCATCTACCCCCTTCTACCCAACCCACTGGGCAGAAAATCCTCCTTAGGATCTAAGTTCCTTCCTTCCTTATCCTTAACTCCACCCGCCACAGAGCATTTCTCTCCTCCTTAGCCTTCTAAGGAGCATGCATATAGCAACTCTCAGTTACCAAGACTTTTCACATACATAACCTGCACAGTAACCCTGAGAAGTATTATTATATCCCCTTTTAAAGATTGCGTGTAAGAGCTAATAAAATGCTCTTAAATAAGATGTATCAGCCCTTCAGACCCCAAATCCCATATTCTTTCCATTGTACCATCCACTCTCCTGGCTTCCTTAAGGAGGGGGCTCTTTGTGGAGGAGTCTTGGAGAGACTCATTCCACCCTCCTCCCCCCACCCTTGCCAGCTCCTTGGTGGCCGGGCCCGAGGGGCCGCCATGCTGGGTGTGTTCCTGGTTTCTGCTGTGGTCCATGAGTACATCTTCTGCTTTGTCCTGGGATTCTTCTACCCTGTCATGCTGATACTCTTCTTTGTAATTGGAGGTGAGCTGGGCCTCCGTGTGGGGGAGCCATCCAGAGGGAGGAGGAGCCATCCAGAGGGAGGAGGCCTGGAGTCCTGCTCCTGGAGACTCCAGACTGACAGGGGAGGCCACACACCCTTCTGGGGGGAGGCATGAAAGTTGGGGTGGGAAGGAACTTGGGAACAGGGAGGGAGGAAGCAGGGGGTTTCTTGGGGGATCTAGAAGATTTCTGGCTGGAGAGGAGCATCTGAGCAGGGCACACATAGAGGGAGACAAAAGGGAGAAGTGGCATGAGGCTGGAAGATTTAGTATAAGATCCAGGATACTGATGTATAAACTGAGGAATCCTGCTTTCACATGAGCCCCTTGAGACCTCTACGGTTGCTGGAGCTGGGTTCAAGATCTTGCCCAACGGTGCCTTCCTGTTCCATCTCTCCCCAGTGCCATGGGATGGGAGGGCAGCCAGGGAGACGAGGTATCTGGAATTGGAGTAACAACCTTTCCTCCTGCATCAGGGCTGATGAACTTCATGATGCATGACCGGCACACAGGCCCAGCCTGGAATGTGCTAATGTGGACCATGCTCTTTCTGGGCCAAGGCATCCAGGTCAGCCTGTACTGCCAGGAATGGTATGCCCGGCGACACTGCCCCCTGCCCCAGGTAAGGGACCACGACCCTCACTCAGCGCCCCGTCCAGAAGGACACACCTCCCCTCCCCAACAGCCAGTCCTCTTTTGTTGCCCAATTCAACAGCCGTTTGGTCAGGGGCCAGGGCCTGGTTTGGGGGCTTCCATGTCTTGGATGTGTAGGGTGGGCACAGGAGGGAACTCATGCACAGTTCACCTCTCTCTGGCACAGACAACCTTCTGGGGGCTGGTGACACCTCGATCTTGGTCCTGCCATACCTAGAGATCGGAGCACCCTCACTGCCCAGATGATACCACCAAGTTCTTCTCTGCCTGCAAAGCCCGGGACCAGGGTGCCTCTCCCTGCACTCCCAGATCTAGCTCCAAGTCAAGGGGGCCTGGCAGGCATGACCCCACCAGGGAACTCCAGGGACTGCGATCTATGGACCTGGAGGGCAGCTGAGCACAGACTCAGAATGGTGGTGGCTCTTGAGCCGCCAACCCCCTCGATGGGGCACAGAGCGCCCTCCTACCTCATGACTGTCCAGACTTGGGAAGACTTGAAGGATCTCATAGATCTGGTAATGCAGGGTGACCTAGAGAAGCTGAGGCTGCCAAGGTCTGAGAAGGGTTTGGCTCGCTCTTTGTACTGCCTCCAATACAATAATAAACTGTGTCTCTTTTTATTCATTCATTTGTTTATTCCTTCATTCATTATGTGTTGAATGCCCACTTTTGACAGGCAGGCCTGAAGAGCTGTGTCCGCAGAGGCGAGACTGTGTGGTGGGAGGGGCTGAGGGTCTTGGATGACACCCATTGCCTTTTTGATGCCATCCCCTCCCCAAAACCCAGCCTCACCTTCCCTTCCACCTCTATTCCTTCTTCAGCTCACATTTCCACACCCCTTAATCCTTCTGCTCCCAGCAACCCCTGGCACATTTGAGGAGGGCCCACAGCAGGCCTCCTCTCCCTCCACAGACCCAGGAGAGGAAATGCTCGTACAGACCTGAAGCAATTATCTTAACTTCCTGAGCCTCAGTTTCCACTGCTATAAAGTGGACCTTAAAATGAAGAGTGTCCTGATTGTACGGGTTCAGAAGGTCAAAATATTCGTGTTCAGCCCCATTCCAGAAACCAGACTGTGTGTCACTCTAAGGAGAGGATCGTTTCTGTCCTCCTTATACAGGTCCCCACCTCACCTGGTGCTGGGAAGACATCTAGATCAGTAAACTTTTAGGGAACTTAGCCCCGGGGGACAGAGGACCAAACAAACCAGCGTCCCTAAGAAAGGGATAGGTGCTTCTTTTTTTTATAAGAATCTTTTTAAAAATTATTTTGTTTATTTATTTTTAAGAGAGAGAGCGCGTGCACAACAGGGGGAGGGGCAGAGGGAGAAGCAGGCTCCCTGCTGAGCTGGGACAATGCAGGACTCAATCCCAGGACCCTGGGATCACGACCTGAGCCAAAGGCAGACGCTCAACCAACTGAGCAATCCAAGCACCCAGTAATTTTTTTTTTTACATGTTAACAGTATGTATGGATATCTTTTCATGTCAATAGTATAGATCTATTTCATCACTTTTAATTACTGCATGGTATTACATTGCATGTATATACTAGAATTTATTTAACTAATTACATACATTTCAATTGTTTCCAGTATTTTTTTCTTATAAACAATTCTATGATGAACTTCCTCGTGTATATATACACATCTTTGTGCATTTTCCTGTAGGAATTTTCTAGAAGCAGAATTACTGGAACATTGGGAGGTGTTACTCTAAATTTTGTATACATCGCCAAACTTCCCTCTGGAAGGTTTAAATGAATTTAAATTGTATGATATCGCCCATTTCCCAACCCCCTTGCCCATACGGGGTTTTGTCAACTTACTTATTTTTGCCAATCTGATAAGCAGAAAATTATGTCTATTGTCTTCATTTTGCATTATGATCACTGCTTTAAAACTTGAATATATTTTCCTATATGTACCAACAATTTTTGTTTGTTTATTTTTAAGACCAGTTTTAGGTTCACAGCAAAAATGATCAAAGATACAGAGATTCTCCATATACCTCCTGCCCCCCACATATGCATAGCCTCTCCCATTCTCAGCATCCCCCGCCAGAGTGGTATAATTGTTACAATTGATGAACCTACACTGACACATCGTTATCACCCACAGTCGGTAGTTTAGTATTCCCTCTTGGTGTTGTACATTCTATGGATTTGGACAAACTTACTATTTTTGTTTTTCTAGTTTTTTCTAGCTTTATTAAGATATTATTAAAATATGTAGTTTAAGGCATAGCATATGATGAGTTGATATATGTATATGTTGCAAAATAATTACCACAAAAAGTTAGTGAATACCTCCATCCTCTAACAGAATTATGTGTGTGTGTGTGTGTGTGTGTGTGTTGATAACATTTAAGATTTTCTCTCTTAACTTTTTTTTAATTCATCACTTTATTTATTTTTTTTTTTAAAGATTTTATTTATTTATTTGACAGAGAGAGAGATAGCGAGAGCAGGAACACAAGCAGGGGGAGTGGGAGAGGGAGAAGCAGGCTTCCCGCCGAGCAGGGAGCCCGATGTGGGACTCGATCCCAGGACCCTGGGATCATGACCTGAGCCGAAGGCAGAAGCTTAACGACTGAGCCACCCAGGCGCCGTCTCTTAACTTTCAAATATATAACACAGTATTAAGTATAGTCACATGCTATACATTAGACCCCTAGAACGCATTCCTCTTATAGCTGGGAGTTTATACCCCTCGACCAACATCTTCCCATTTCCCTCCCCCTCAGCCCCTGGCAATCACCAATCTACTCTCTACTTCTATGATTTGGCTTTTTTAGATTCCATATATAAGTGAAAACATTCAGTATCTTTCTCTATCTGATTAATTTCATTTATCATAAAGCCCTCAATGGATTTGGACAAATTTGTAATGACATGTATCCACCATTATAGAAGTTCTTTACCTAAAAATATTCTCAAATATATTGACATCTATTAAAGGATTCTATATTAGATCCACTGATCAGTACCATAATGTTTAGTTACAGTCGCTTCAGAGGATGTTCGATAACTGGTTATGGTGAATCCCCCTTTGCTAATTTTCTTTTTCATATTTTTTCTTTGCTATTCTTGGGCATATGTTCTTCATATGAAGTTTAAGAGCCTTGATCCTTTTTTTATTTTTTAATAGCTGTTGGCCTCTTCCTTGTGGCCTTGAGAGAATAAAAGAGCAGGTCATCACTAATGTTTACATCAACAAGCTTAAAGAGTTTGGATAACTTAGACCTCAGGATTGATGCTTGTCATGTAACAAGGGTGCATACTGATTATTTGCAAGATCATAGAACTAACTGTGATCATTCCTTTAGAAAATGGACTTGACAGGGGTGCCTGAATGGTGCAGTCAGTTAAGCATCTGACTCTTGGTTTCAGCTCAGGTCATGATCTAAGGGTTGTGGGATCCAGCCCCGAGTTGGGCTCTGCGCTCAGCTGGGGGTCTGCTTTGGATTCTCTCTCTCCCTTTCCTTTTACCCCTCCCACTCGTGCTCTCTCTCTCTCCCTCCCTAAAATAAATAAATAAATCTCAAAAAACAAGAAAATGGACCTGACAATATAAGTTTATATATAACCTAGTTATTGAATAATAAATCTCATAGTTTTATTGATACATAATTGAAATATATAAACTGCACATATTTATTTTTTTATCTTTTTTTTTTTAAGATTTTATTTATTTATTTGAGACAGAATGAAAGAGAGAGAGCACATGAGAGGGGGGAGGGTCAGAGGGAGAAGCAGGCTCCCTGCCGAGCAGGGAGCCCGATGCGGGACTCGATCCAGGCACTCCAGGATCATGACCTGAGCCGAAGGCAGTCGCTTAACCAACTGAGCCACCCAGGCGCCCCTAAACTGCACATATTTAAAGTGTATATTTTGATAAGATTTGAATAGATATACACATGTAAAACCATCACCACAATCAATATAATGAATATATCAATCACCTCTAAAAGTTTCCTCATGTCCATTCATAATCTCTCCCCTGTGTTCGTCCCCACCCCCATCCAACCATCCCCAGGCCATCACTGATCTACTTTCTGTCATGTTAGATTAGTTTGAGTTTCTAGAATTTTACACAAGCGGAATATATGGTATGTATTCTTTTCTCTCCAGCTTCTTTCATTCAGCATAGTTACTTTTAGATTCATTCATGTTATTACATTCATTGCTTTTTATTACTGAGGAGTAGTCTGTTGTAGCACAATTAGTTTATCTATTTACCTGTCCAGGAACATTTGTGTTGTTTTCAAATGAAGCCATTACAATGAAGCTGCTGGAACACTTAGGTAAAAGTCTGTGTGAATATGGGCTTCCATTTTGGGGGGGTAAATACCTAGGAGTAGAATGTCTGAATCACATGGTAGGTGTATCTAACTTTTCAAGGTGGTTGCACCATTATACATTCCTACCAGCAGTTTATGAAAGTTCCAGTTGTTCCTCATCCTTGCCAACACTCGGTATGGTCAGTCTTTTGCATTTTAGCCATAGTAGTATCTCACTTTGGTTTTCCTTTCTGTTTCTATAATGACTAATGAGGCTAAGTGTCTTTTCATGTGCTTATTTATCACCAGTATATATTCTTTGGCAAAGTGTCTGTTCAAACCTTTTGCTCCTTTTTAAATTGGGTTGTTGGGTTTTTATTACTGCATTTTGAGAGTTCTTTATATATTCTGGATACAAGTCCTTTAACAGATAGGTGATTGATCTACAAATATTTTCTCCCCGTCTGTGGCTTGTCCTTTTTGTATCCTTAACAGTTTCTTTCACAGAGCAGAAGATTTTAATTTTAATTAAATCCAATTGATCAGGGTTGTTTTTTTTTTTACTTTTCATAGTTTTGGTGTGTTATCTAAAAAATCTTTGCCTAACTTGAGGTCACAAAGATGTTCTTCTATGTTTTATTCTAGAAGTTTTATAGATTTTCGTTTTATATTCAGCTATGTGATTTATTTTGAGCTAAGTTTTGTATATAATGTGAAGTATATGTTAAGTTTCATTTGTGTGTGTGTGTATCCAATTGTTCTTGTACCATTTGTTGAAAAGGCTACCTTTTCTCCACTGAATTGTCTTTGCAACTGTAGATCTATTTCTGAACTTTCTTTCTGCTCCACTGATTTTTTGTTTTGGTCTTTCTTTATACCAACACCATACTGTCTTGATTACAGCAACTTTATAATAAGTCTTGAAAATATGTAGTTTCAGTCTTCCAACCTTATTCTTTTTCAAAGTTGTTTTCGCTATTTGAGTTCTTTTGAACTGCCATATAAATTTCAGAACCAGCTTGTGAATTTCAAAAAAAAAAAAAGAGAGAGAGAGAGAGAGAGAAATCTGCTGGGATTTTGATTGGGGATTGCACCTTGAATCTGTACATCGATTTGTATTGAACTGACATCTTAAAAGGGAGTCTTGGCACCCGTTAGCCTGTAAGTCTCTCCCCTTATTTAGGTCTTCTCTAGTTTATCACAGCAACATTTCATAGTTTTAAGCACGCAGAATTTGCACATCTTTTGTCAGATTTGTCTCTCAGTATTTCATGTTTTAATGCTATTGTTTTCTTAATTTCAATTTCTGATTGTTCATTGCTAACACTTTGAAATCAACTGATTTTTGTATATGCGAATCAACTGATTTTCTGTCTTCTTTTGAATTACTTACGATTCCCAAAATGGAATGAATGGCACATTTGGTTTCACTGTGTTATGTGTTGTATCTTACATTGTATTGTATGTGCTTTCATCACCCCAGAGCAAGTTGCTGCTATGCTCCATTTCCCCTACTCCCTTGTTGTTTTGGAAGTTCAATATACTCTTCCAATCCCTTGATAGTTACCTACCTTCCTTCCTATTGGATTATTGATAATCCAATACCTACTTCTTTACCATCATTTTTTAAAAAACCAATTATGGGGCGCCTGGGTGGCTCAGTTGGTTAAGCATCTGCTTTCAGCTCAGGTCTTGATCTCGGGGTCCTGGAATCGAGCCCTGTATCGAGCCCCGCATCGAGCCCCGCATCGGGCTCCCTGCACGGTGGGGAGTCTGCTTCTCCCTCTGCTGCTCCCCCTGCTCCTGCTCTCCCTCTGTCTCTCAAATAAATAAAAACTTAAAAAAAAAGAAATATACCGGGCGCCTGGGTGGCTCAGTTGGTTAGGCGACTGCCTCTGGCTCAGGTCATGATCCTGGAGTCCTGGGATCGAGCCCCGCATCGGGCTCCCTGCTCCGCGGGGAGTCTGCTTCTCCCTCTGACCCTCCCCCCATCACGCTCTCTCTCTCTCATTCTCTCTCTCTCTCAAATAAATAAAATCTTTTAAAAAATAAAAAAAATAAATATACCAATTATTTCTTCCATTAAGATGTTTTATTTTACTGCCACTTCTACCCTGATAAGAGAGACCTTCAGAATACTTTGACTGATCTCTCCTACTCTGCGTCCCATCCCTAGGTGTGGCTGAGAGAGTACAGTACTTAGGGTCCTAGATATAATTAAGTGTCTGTCCAGCTCCATGAGCATTTAACAGCTTGATATTTGGCCAAGTGTCCTGCTCACTGCAGGTTTTTCCTCCCCCTTGTCTTCCTCTACCTTGACTTCTCTATTCCCTAGCGGAGTTTTTTCTTGAGTATTTTCCTCAGGTGAGATAGGAGCTTGAGATACTCTTTGTAGCTCTAAATACCTTTCTTTTGCTCTGACAGGTGAAAGCTTTCCCAGCTGGGGATGAGGTCCCTGGGCAGCTGGTCCTTTTCTCTCACTGTCCCCACGTTTAGCTGCCAGTGCCGCGGATGAAGAGTCCTGGGTCAATTTGGTGCTTTTCCCTTTGTACCGAACTTGCTCTTTCTGTCTAGAAACTTGAAAATGTTTTTCTTTAATCTTGAAATTCAGAGTTTCATGCTGAGATGTCTGCCTTTTCTTTTCTTTCCTTTTTTGTGTCTTCCTGTGCCCTTTCAGTCGGCAAGCTGAGATCGTTCTTTCAAGTCACTGAAGTATTCTTCTATTTTTAAATTATTACCTCTCTTCCGTCTATGCCTTTTCGTTCTTTTGGAGCTAATACATTTAAATGTTAGGACTACTGGATCTATTCTCCAAGTCTCATATTTGCCTCGTTGTTTCCATCTCTTTGTATTCTTTGCTCCATGCTTTGAAATATGTTTTCCACTTGTTCTTCCAAGCCACTAATTTCAGTCTCAGCAGCGACCAGACTTTTCTCTTTCGATGCATATACTAATTTGTTGTTGTTGTTGTTGTTGAAATAACCTTTCTTTAGTTCCAGAAAGTATTTTTTGGTACACCACTTGAATCTCTTTAAGTGCTCCTAATATTTTCTTAAGTTGTCTTATAACTCTTCAGTGGTTCCTGTTGCTGTCTGGTATGCAGGAAAAATAGCTATAATGACCTCATCCTTGTAAAGCCAGGGTCATCTGAGTCATGTTCTTTCAGGATCCCCCATGGTCCTGACCTCTGCTCAGGGGCTCTCCAAAGCTGGTCTCCAAACTCCTACATGGTGAGAATGAGGAAGCTCCTCACCAGGTCTCCTCATTAGGCCTTCCCCTTACTAACTCCAAGTTCAAGCCCTCACTTGCACACCCAGCCCCTGGCTCCAGCAGCACTATGGTTAAGGAGAGGCAGGTGTTGGGAGTGGAAATTCCCTTAGAACAGTGACTGTCAAACTTGAGCACGCACTAGAATCACCTCCAGGGCTTGCTAGGAGCAGTTGAGCCCCACCCCGGGAGTTTCTGATTCATTACCTCTAGGGCGTGGCCTGAGAATTCCCAAGAAACGCTGATGCTGCTCGTCTGGCAATCGCACGTTGACAACCACTGCATTAGTTGTCAAACCGAGCTGTCCTTCTTCTTCCTCAAAATTATAGCTTTTTTTACGGTAAGGAAATTAATCCAATGTCAGGGAGGTATTGTCTCCTCATTTTACCTTGGGTTCTTCAACTTATTCATAGTCCTGAGACTCCATCCAGGCCCCCTCGTCCACCAAAGCCCTCTCAGGTGCTTCTCCGCCCTGACCCCTGGTCTGAGAAGCGGGCAGTGGCCGAAGGCCAAACGTGCCCAGAGCAGAACACCTTTGGGCTGAACCGAAGTGGAGTAGAGGTGGGTCAGACCAGAAAGCCTCTCCTTTGCACAGGCTCAGGACCCTTCGTGGTACCTTGTTTTCCCCTGGTACCCAGAGGGTGGCAGCAGGGCCCCACCAGCTCTCCCTCCAGGACGTCAGTGGGGACGTAGCACCTGGAGTGGGGGTCTGCAGGTGAGGCAGGGAGGACTCTGGGCCATTGTCCCACCCAGCACGGCTCTCCTCCTGGGCTAGGAACCACCTTGTCTTCCTGTCTGGGGTCTCTTCGCTGCTGCCCTACCTGTGCCCCTCAAACTCTGTGCCCATCCTCTGCCTCAAACACCTTCCCTTCACCCCTCTGATTTGTCTGGTCTTTTCTCCAAATCTCCTTGCTTGTCCTGGGATCCCCATATAACACCCACTCCCCTCTTCTGTGGTCCCCTTCCTAATCTGTGCTGGCCCAGTGGTCTGCAACCCTCATAACATCTCATACTCCACTAGTTGGAGTTTCTCCCTCCCATATTAGTGACCCCTCGCGCTGCTGTTTGGAGCACCCCTCCTATAACACACACTCCACACTTCTGAAACACAGAACTCAAATGGGCATTTCAGCAATGTCCAATGATCCTATTCATCTGGAGGACTCCCTTCCCACTCTCCAAAAGAACAACTTCATTTCTTTTTTTAAGATTTTATTTATTTATTTGTCAGAAAGAGAGAGAGAGTGCACGCACACGCACAAGCAGGGGGAGGGACGAGCAGAGGGAGAAGCAGGCTCCTTGCTCCCCCAATGAGGGACTCAATCCCAGCACCCTGGGATCATGATCTGAGCTGAAAGGAGACACTTAACAGACAGAGCCACCCACATGTCCCGAAAAACTTCATTTCTTCTCTCTTTTCCCACCATCTATCTCCAACTCTATAGATCCACCCAAAACACACACTCTAGATTTCCCCCACTCCAAGTCCATCCCACGAGCTGCAGGCATAGGCCTTCCTCGCATCATGGGCAATTCTCTCCTGTCTCACCACCTCAAACACTACCAAACACAAACAATCCTTTTATGAGTTCCAGCCACCGCCCCCTCCTTTCTCCTCTCTACCAGATGTTCCCATTAGCACGCGTCCCATCTCTAACTTTCCCCTCTCCACCCCACATTCTCATCAAGCTGTCCCACTTCTCAGCTTTCTATCGTAGCCAAACTTCTGGAAAAAGTGTCTGCTCACTGTGGCTGTTTTGTCATCTCCTTTCACTTTTGTGTTAATCATGTGTCTACAAAGGTGTCTCTTCATAGTTTAGTATGGGTTACCGGTGCCCATGCTTTCCTGTCGTCTCCTTTTTCACCTAGGGATCCACTCTAGTACATGACAAATCTATATGTATTCTTGAAAAATATAGTGTTGGACTTTACCTTTTTAATTTATATCAGGTAATTTATGCTATAATTCTCATTCTATTTTATTCATCACTGTTTTAAGATATGTAAATGATGCAACATTTAAATATGTAAATTTATGCTGATACCTGTGTAGCACACACTATTTTTTTTTTTTTTTTTTTAAGATTTATTTATTTTAGGGGCACCTGGGTGGCTCAGTTGGTTAGGTGTTTGCCTTTGGCTAGGGTCATGATCCCAGGGTCTTGGGATCCAGTCCCACATTGGGCTCCCTGCTCAGTGGGAAGCCTGCTTCTCCTTCTCCCTCCGCCCCTCCCGCCCACTCATCTCTCTCTCTCTCTCAAATAAATGAATAAATAAAATCTTTTACAAAAAATATTTATTTATTTTAGAGAGATAGAGAGAGCACACACCCATGTGTGAGTGGGGGGAGGGGCAGAGGGAGAGAATCTTCAAGCAGACTCCCCACTGAGTGTGGAGCCCCTCATAGGGCTAGACCTGGGACTTGATCCCACAACTCTGAGATCATGACCTGAGCAGAAATCAAGAGTCAGATGCTTAACTGACCAAGCCACCCAGGTGCCCCCCAATTTTTTCTTTTTTAAAGTTGTTTTTGGGGGGGCCTGGGTGGCTCGGTCAGTTAAGCGTCTGCCTTCGGCTCAGGTTGTGATCCCAGGGTCCTGGAATTGAGCCCTGCATAGGGCTCCCTGTTCAGCACGGAGCCTCTTCCCTCTCCTTCTACCCCTCCCCTATTTGTGCTTGCTCTCTCTCGAGCGCGCGCTCTCTCTCAAGTGGATTAATAAAATCTTTTTAAAAAAATAAAGTTGGTTTTGGCTATCCCAGATCACTTGCATTTCCACATGCATTTTAGAATCAACTGTAATTTCTACAAAAACCATGCTGGGATTTCTATTGAGATTACACTGAATCTATAAATAAGTTTGGGAAGAATTAACGTCTCAGCAATACTAGGCCTTTCAGCAATAAACATTATATATCTCTCCATTTAAGTCTTATTTAATTTCTCTTACCAATGTTTTTTAGTTTTCAGTGTATGGGATTTGCACATCTTTCATCAGAGTTGTCCTTACATAATTCTCTCTTCTTTTTTGATGATACTGTAAATGATATTGTCTTTTAATTTCGACTTCCAATAGTTTGTTGCTGGTGTACAGAAATAAAATTAATTTTTGTATATTGATCTTGTATCTTGCAACCTTGCTAAACTAGTTCTAGTAGCATTTTCGTAGGCTCATTAGAATTTGCTACATAGATGATCATTTCACCTGCAAATAAAAACAATTTTATTTTTTCCTTTCTAATTTTTATGTCTTTTTTTTCCCTTGCCTTATTACCTAGCTAGAACTTCACGTACAGTGTTAAACAGAAGGAGTGAGTATGGACCTCTCTGTCTTGTTCCTGATCTTAGAAGGACAGATGTATATATACATAGTTTATCAGCTTTATTCAAAGATATATACTTCAGGATTATTCAAATATAATTCATATACCATTCCATTCACCCACTTAAAGGGTACAAGTCAATGGTCTTAATATGTTCACAGATTTGTGTAACCATTACCACAATTCATTTTAGTACATTTTCATCACTGCCCCCCAAAACCTTGTACCCATTAGAAATCACTTTCCATTCCCCTCTAAATCTCCTGCTTTGGGCAGCCACAAATCTACTTTCTAATCGGGATATTTCAAATAAATGGAAACATACCATATATGGTCTTCTGAGATTGGCTTCTTTTTTTTAGCATACAGTTTTCAAAGTTAAACCATGTTGTAGCATATACCAGTACATCATCCGTTTGTGTGGTCAAAAAACATTCCATTGGGGGCGCCTGGGTGGCTCAGTCGGTTAAGTGGCTGCCTTCGGCTCAGGTCATGATCCCGGGGTCCTGGGATCGAGCCCCGCATCGGGCTCCCTGCTCAGTGGAGAGTCTGCTTCTCCCTCTCCCTCTGCCTGCCTCTCTGCCTACTTGTGCTCTCTATCTCTCTGTCAAATAAATAAATAAAATCTTTAAAAAAAAAAAAAAAACATTCCATTGTATGGATATCCCACATTTTATTTACTCATTCATCAGTTGATGAATATGATGGTTAATTTTATGTTCCAATCTGACTAGGCTAAGGGATGCCCAGATAGGGGGTAGAACATTATTTCTGGGTGTGTCTGTGAGAGTGTTCTAGAAGCATTTGATTTGGTAGGCTGAGTAGAAAGATCCTCTCTCAGCAATGTGGGCAGGCATCATCCAATCTTTTAAGGGCCCAAATGGAACAGAAAGGCAAGGGAAGGGCAAATTCTCTTCTTGAGCTGGAATATCTGTCTTTTCCTGTCCTCAGACATCAGAGCTCCTGGTTCTTGGGCCTTTGACCTCTTGCTAGGAGTTACACCAGTGGCCCCCCGGTTCTCAGGCCTTTGGACTCAGAACGAGTTATACCAGGGCTTCCCTGGCCCTCCAGCTTGCAGATGGCAACCTTCATAACCAGGTGAACCAATTACTATAATAAAGCTCCTCTTATATATATCTATATAGGCCCTCTTGGTTCTGTTTCTCTGGAGAACCCCGATCAATACAATGAGCATTCGGATTGTTTCCGCTTTGGCGCTATTATGAATAATGCTGCCATGAACATTTGCATACATGTTTTTGTGCAGATGTATGTTTTCATTTCTCTTAGGTATATACCTGGGAATGGAATTCCTGGGTCATAGGATGACTCTATATTTAACCTTTGAGGAACTGCCAGACTGTTTTCCAAAGTGGCTGCACAAGTTTACAATTCCACCAGCAGTGTATGAGGGTTCCAATTTCTTTACATCCTTACCAACATGTGCTATTTCTCTTTTTTCTTGTTATAACTATCTTAGTGGGTATGAAGTGGTATCTCATTGTGGTTTTGATTTGCATTTCCCTGATGACTAATGATGTTGGGCATCTTGTCATGTGCTTTTTGGCCATATGTATATCTTCTCTGGGGAAATGTCTACTCAGATCCCTTGTCCATTTTTGATTTGGATAATTTGTCTTTTATTATTAAGTTGTAAGAGGGCTTCAACTATTCCAGATATAAGTCCTTTATCAGATACATAATTTGCAAATATCTTCTTCCATTCTACACATTGTCTTTTTTTTTTTTTTAAAGATTTTATTTATTTATTTGACAGAGAGAGACACAGTGAGAGGGGGAACACAAGCAGGGGGAGTGGGAGGGGGAGAAGCAGGCTTCCCACGGAGCAGGGAGCCCGATGCGGGGCTCGATCCCAGGACCCTGGGATCATGACCTGAGCTGAAGGCAGACGCTTAACGACTGAGCCACCCAGGCGCCCCAATTCTACACATTGTCTTTTCACATTCTTGATGGTGTCCTTTGAAGCACAAGTTTTAAATTTTTTTTTAAGTTTTTTTTTAATGTATTTATTTGACAGAGAGAGACACAGCGAGAGAGGGAACACAAGCAGGGGGAGTGGGAGAGGGAGAAGCAGGCTTCCTGCCGAGCAGGGAGCCCGATGCGGGGCTCAATCCCAGGACCCTGGGATCATGACCTGAGCCGAAGGCAGACACTTAACGACTAAGCCACCCAGGTGCCCCACAAGTTTTAAATTTTGATGAGGTCCAATTAATCTGTTTTTTCTTTGGTTGCTTGTGCTTTTAGTGTCATATGTAAGAAGACTTAGCCTAACCCAAGCTCACTAAGATATATTCCTCTATTTTCTTCCAAGAGCTTTATAGTTTTTAGCTCTTTGGCTTAGTTCTATAATTCATATGAGTTAATTTTTGTGTATGATGTGATAAAGGGGTTCAACTTCATTCTTTTGCATATGGATATCCAGTTGTCCCAACACCATTTGTTGAAAAGACTATTCTTTTCCCAAAAATCAATTGGTTGTAAATGTAAGGGCTTATTTCTGGATTCTCAATCTATTTCTGCATGTCTATATTGTAGACCACATTATGTTGATTACTACAGTTTTGTAGTAAGCAAAGCTTCCATTTTCCTCAGGACATGTTACTCTTTCAGCATCAGTGTGTGACAGTAGGCACTGAATATTGCCAATCTGGAAAATTCACTTGGATAAAGTGAAGAGCAGAAATCAAGTAAGAAAAACAATTAAGAAACTCAGCAATACCAAAGCTGGTTCTTTGAGAAGATCAATAAACAAGAAACCTCTAACTAAACTGAACAGAAGAAAAAGAGAGAAGACACAAGTCATCAGTATCAGGAATGAGAGACAGGTAACAATACTACAGATTCTATAGATACTAAAGGGGTAATAAGGAAACAAGTTTATATCAATAAATCCTGAAACTTAGATGAAAATAAACCATTTTTTTGAAAGACAAAAATTACCAAACCTTACTCAAGAAGAAACAGCCCTCAACAGCCCTCATCTGTTAAATTGAATGTGTAGTTTAAAATCTTCCCCCAAAGAAATCCCAGTATCAGAATCTGGTATATATAACCCTCCAGTCCATCTTCCTTGGCAGAAGGGAGCAGCAGCAAAACACCTCCAGTTGACATTAAAAACACTTAAACCTCTCATCCAACTTTAAAATGTACGTGGTTATAAGAAAAAAAAAACTAAAAATAACATGCTACAAACTAAGGAAATGTGCAAGCTAATTATGTTGGCACCAGAGAATTTGCTAAAAATGAACTTCAGGAATTTTTCAAAACTAGGTCATCAGACTACTGGATTCTTCTAACATGTGGAAACTGGATCTCAAGAAGTGACAAAATAGTCTAGAAAAGAAAGCGCAGAATTGTTGCGTTTGGGGGGATAAAGTTGAAGAGATGGTGTTTTGTACAAACAAATGGTATTCCTCTTTAGAATAAACTACATCTTCTGCTTAAGAGACACTTTTGTGACTTCGTAAGAACCTTAGCTTTGCCCAGCCTCAGCTGCCTTATTTGTAAAATACAGGTTAAAAAATCTGCCTAAGGGAGGGGGTTGGGAGGATGGGTTAGCCTGGTGATGGGTATTAAAGAGGGCACGTTCTGCATGGAGCACTGGGTGTTATGCACAAACAATGAATCATGGAACACTATATCTAAAACTAATGATGTAATGTATGGGGATTAACATAACAATAAAAAATTAAAAAAAAATCTGCCTAAAGGCTAAGGTCGTATCAAGTGAGTACTTGGCAGGCATTTCGACTCCATGACCTATTATTCTAGGAAACTTATAATGCCAACACTAAACCAGGGGTTGAGAGAATGTTGCCTTCTTTATACAAAGCCCGACCTTCAAGGTACTTCATTTAACATTTAAAAACCTCGGGGCGCCTGGGTGGCTCAGTCGTTGGGCATCTGCCTTCGGCTCAGGTCATGATCCCAGGGTCCTGGGATCAAGCCCCGCATCGGGCTCCCTGCTCAGCGGGAAGCCTGCTTCTCCCCCTTCCTCTCCCCCTGCTTGTGTTCCCTCTCTCGCTGTGTCTCTCTCTGTCAAATAAATAAAATCTTTAAAAAAAAAAAAACATTTAAAAACCTCTCTTAAAAAAAAGAGAAGAATCAAGCACCCCAACTCACTACCTCACCCCCCACCTACCATCCTGGGTTATCAATCCATTTTCTCTACTGCTCCTGTGATATCTCCCAGGAGAACATCACTTCCCCCCTTTAAAGCTCGGGCCCTTTGTTTCCCTTAGCACAATTAAGATGGATTGGGAGATCCAAAAGGATGTTGGTTTAAAATTCAAAAGTCCATAAATCTATCCAGTAGCTATGAACATACCTGGTGCCTAGATCATGGTTTCTTTTTTTTTTTTTTTAAGATTTTTACTTATTTATTTATTTATTTGAGAGAGAGAGAGAGAGAGAGAGAATGAGTGTGCGTGTGGGGGTGGGGAGGAGCAGAGGGAGAGGGATAAGCAGACTCTGTACTGAGCACATAGCACTTGATCCCACAACCCTGAGATCATGACCTGAGCCAAAATCAAGAGTCAGACGCTTAACTGACTGAACCACCCAGGTGCCCCAAGATGGCAGTCTCTAAATGCCATTCTCCACAAAAAGGAATCAGGTTTCCTTGAAGACATGGCTGATTCCAAGTGGAGCAGAGGAAGCATAAGATAAGCCTGGAACACTTTTGTTGTGCCAGGAACAGAGGCAGTGCTAAGAGAAAAAAAAAGTCAGGGTGAAAGGACCCGGGAGCCAGATTAAAGGGGTTTCTTATGGTCACAAATGGTACCATTTGAGTATTAAAATAAGTAAGGATAGAAATGGATTATAACTTACTGGATAAAACAAAGGCCCATATTGATAGTAAATAGATGAATGAATGAGGAGAAAGGAGGGTTCTTCTTTGCAGTTAAATGCCAAATGATAAAAGTGGAGGGATTGATAGAGTTAGAAAATCACCATTTTGCAACCTTTATGGTGAAAGTTGGTTTGGGCAAGGATCACGAGGGGATACTAAGTCTAGGCGGGGAGTAAAGCGGAGCAGGATATATGTGTATTCTCAGAATGTCTCCTCATAGATTGTTTATTAGTTGCAAAGGGGAAAATAGTAACTATACTGTGGGGAAACCAGACAACCCCTTGATCAATTTTGACCTTGATCAAATTACATCACCAATAAGAAGCAGATGGACATTGTGGACCTTGGGGTTGACTTCCCTGAAAAGAACACACATGATTTACATCATATTCCAGCTCAGAATGCAGAACCTGAATCCAGTCAAGAGGAAACATCAGGAAAAACAAATAGATGAACATTCTATAGAATGACTGGCCTGTATTCTTTAAAAATGTTAATGTCCTTAATGACAAAGAAGGCTGAAGAACTATTTCAGTTAAGTTTAGTTTACTTTAGTTTAAGGAAACAGAAATATGACAACAAAATGTGATACATGATCCTGGCCTGGGATCTCGTATGAGAGGGAAAATGCCATAATGGGCACTATTGGGAAAATTGACAATTTTGGAATAATGGACTTTATAGTGTCAATTTTAAACTTCCTGAATTTGATAATTGTGCCATGGTTATATTTAAGATAACATTCTTCTTATGTTGGCTAATTGAATTTAAATTAAAAAAATATTCTTCTTCTTAGGAAATATGCACCAGAGTATGAGAGATAAAGGGGCATATTGTATGAAACCAACTCTCAAACGGTTCAGAAAAAAACATGTTATAGTACATATATAAAAGAATGATAAAGAAAATTTGTGAAATGTGTGAAAAATCGACAAATTTAGGTAAAGAGTATATGGAAGTTCTCTGTAACTATTATTATTATTTTGAAATAAGGAAAATATTTTTAAGGTACATAAACAGAAGAGAACTAGCCAAATGAGGACCTAAGGTGCATAAGAAAAATTCCAAGTGTTCAGGCAAATTCTGACCTTCCTGTAGCTTGCTCCCTTTCATCTACTTTCCTAAAAAGGCTCTTACCATCAACCTCAAGAGCTGCCATATCATAGGTGCCCCACCCAGCTTTTAGCTCCTCAGCCCATGGCCTACCTGTGATGGTACCATTTTCCTTCCCCAGTCCTGTGGAATCTGGCTACTTGAATACACTGACCGCTCTAAACCAAAAACCAAAACCAAAACAAAACAAAACCTGTTCCAACACTGCAACCTACCCAGATAGGTATTCCCAACATCCTCGTTTCCTGTTTGATGAAAACATGATTTCCCCAGGTCAAGGGCAAGATGGGTATCCGAACCTACGCATGGCTTCACCCTTCCTGCAAGCAGTAGATCCAGAGCATACAGATCATAAAACGGCCCTAATACTCACACACCTATGAATTATGTATGTGTGACAACAGAAGCAGGCTACGTCTGTGGTTAAGAGCCAGAGGAAGATGGCTGAAATTTGGCTTTGACTCCACCACTGAGTTATGTGACTGAGAGCCAGTCAACTACTACCTGGAGCTCATTAACAATTCACTCAACATTATCCATCCAGTAAGTACCAGATTCCATTTTAGGAAGCAGTGATACAAAATCTCTGCTCCCAGAACTTACATTCTAGTTGGGTGAGACAGAAAAAGAATTAAATAAATATATTGATAGATGATAGATAGATAGATAGATGATAGAGACTGAAATATAGACCATGCCAGATACTTACACGTGCCATGGAGAAAAACAGGGCAGACAATAGAATAGCAAGGGCAAGAACCAAAGGTGAAAATGTAATTTTAGGGGCACCTGGGTGGCTCAGTCGGTTAAGCGTCTGCCTTCGGCTCAGGTCATGATCCCTGGGTCCTAGGATCGTGCCCCGCGTCAAGCTCCCTGCTCCGCAGGAAGCCTGCTTCTCCCTCTCCCACCCCCCCTGCTTGTGTTCCCTCTCTCTGTCTCTCTCTGTCAAATAAATAAATAAAATCTTTTTTAAAAATGTAATTTTAAGTAGAATATTCAAGGAAAGTTTCACTAAGGAGGTGACATCTGAACAGAAATCTAAAGTCAATGAGGGAACGAACCATGTAGATAGATGAACTCTGAGGCAAAAGGGGACAGCAGGTGCCAAGGCCCTGGAGCAGGGATATGCCTCGGATGAGGGATGACTGTTTAATTCTTAAACTCTTCGAAGGCAGGGAAAGGAATTACACATATTAGGAGCTCCGTAAATGCTGATGGAAGAGAGGAAGCAGGAGGGAGACTGCCATATTGTATCTAGAGATTGAAAGGTTGAATTTTGAGAATAGGAGAGTAGGAGCACCTGGCTGGCTTAGTCAGTAGAGCATGTGACTCCTGATCTCAGGGTTGTGAGTTCAAGCCCCACGCTGTATGTAGAGCTTACTTTAAAAAAAAAAAAAAAATAGAAGAGTAGAAGCATTAGCTTGAAAAGCTGGTGATTAATTGATACTAGGTCTTGTCTTTCTGACCTCTTAAAAATATTTCTCAAATGGAGATGATTTAAGAATTTTGAAGATTTTTTTAAAAGATTTTATTTATTTATTTATTTATTTATTTATTTGTCAGAGAGAGAGAGAGAGAGCACAAGCAGGGGGAGTGGGAGAGGGAGAAGCAGGCTCCCCACTGAGCAGGGAGCCTGATGCAGGACTCAATCCAGGGACTCCAGGATCATGACCTGAGCTGAAGGCAGTCGTTTAACCAACTGAGCCACCCAGGTATCCTGAAGATTTTGGTTTTATTTTTGCTTTCTAGCTTTGTTTTGAGTTGAAAATAAGGATTTTTTTAAATTTGTCTTTTTCACTAAGTT
The DNA here is from genome assembly GCF_004348235.1 of Phoca vitulina. Classification (NCBI taxonomy): domain Eukaryota; kingdom Metazoa; phylum Chordata; class Mammalia; order Carnivora; family Phocidae; genus Phoca; species Phoca vitulina. The sequence continues at coordinate 18,166,010 of NW_022589726.1, read as the reverse complement.
TAAGACATTTTGCAGATACATAGAACTCTTTAAGAATAGGGCTTAGTGGGGCGCCTGGGTGGCTCAGTCGTTAAGCGTCTGCCTTCGGCTCAGGTCACGATCCCAGGGTCCTGGGATCGAGCCCCACATCGGGCTCCCTGCTCGGCGGAAGGCCTGCTTCTCCCTCTCCCACTCCCCCTGCTTGTGTTCCCTCTCTCGCTGTGTCTCTCTCTGTCAAATAAATAAAATCTTAAAAAAAAAAAAAAAAGAATAGGGCTTAGAGTTCAAATTATTAATACTCTCAAACAATTTTATTATTTGGAAGAAGTTAAATACCATTTGCAGAATAATAAGTTTATAGGGGAATTATTAGCAATTTATAAATAGAAAGGCATTTTCCCCCTGCCAAATGGTCAAAAGAACTGGTCTGCAATTTGGGTGTTCTTTTGCTATGGTTTATACAGTCTACATTTGCCTCTTCAAATAACTTTGGATGATTTTTTACATGACCACATTATTGTTTTCATAAAAGGTATTTTTATGAATTGGAAATAACATAAAGTTCTGGTAGATTTGCCATTTGTCCTTAATAACTTGTGTAGCGCTATTTCCTCCTTTACCAGATCCGCCAACATGGGCCGTGTTGGCACCAAAGCCAGGAAGAAGGTGGCCCGGGTGGTCATCAAAAAGTACTACACACGCCTGGGCAACCTCTTCCACACCAACAAGCCTGTGTGCGAGGAGACGCCATTATTCCCGCCAAGAAACTCCGCAACAAGAGAACAGCCTGTCACACGTCAGATGGAGCGGATTCAGAGAGGCCCAGTGAGAGGGGTTTCCACCAAGCTGCAGGAGGAGGAGAGAAAGGAGGGAGAATTCCATTCCTGAGGTCTCAGCCTGGGGGCAGGAGATCATGGAAGTGGATCCTGACCCTAAGGAAATATTGAAGGTCTTGGACTTTGGCAGTTTGCCCAAACTGCAGGTCACTCAGCCTAGAGTTGGGATGAATTTCAAAACACCTCGTGGAGCCATTTGAATCTTTCTGCTGTAATATCATCAATAAACCTTGGACGACAACAACAACAAAAAACAAAGCAAATAACTTGTGTAGCTAATTGCCTCTTTCCCAAAAATGACTGAAAAGCAACACCAGCCCAAGATTGTAAGTGTAAAATGGATGTTTGGTTGCTGGGCTTTTTTTTTTTTTAAGGTTTTATTTATTTATTTGAAAGAGAGAGAGAGAGAGAACGAACTGGGTGAGGGGCAGAGAGAGAAGCTGAGCTCCATCTCGGGACTCCGGGATCATGACCTAAGCCAAAGGCAGACGCTTAACCAAGTGAGCCACCCAGGTGCCCCTTCTTTTTTTTTAAACTTGGTTTCTATTGTTTAAATTACAGAAGGAAAATCTGTGTTTTTTTAAATTTATATATGTATGTATATAAGTAAGTAAGTAATCTCTACACCCAACATGGGGCTAGAACTCACAACCCCAAGATCAAGAGTCATATGCTCTACTATTGAGGCAGGCAGGCACCCCTACAGAAGGCAAATTCCTCCTTGTGTGTGAGGATTTTTCAAGAGGGATAAGTGGACAAGGCTCTGGTCTCAACATATAATCAGTACCCATTTTGTTTTCAATGTCACTAAAGTACAGTTAATTTAGAACTACTCCACTTTTGGTCTTTCCTCTCCTGCTATAGATTTCTTAAGAAAAAAATTTCTTATTTTTAGCCTCTCTTACACCTCCCTTTTTAAAAAAAATTGTTTTTTAAAGATTTTATTTATTTATTTGACAGAGAGAGACACAGCGAGAGAGGGAACACAAGCAGGGGGAGTGGGAGAGGGAGAAGCAGGCTTCCCACCGAGCAGGGAGCCCGATGCGGGGCTCGATCCCAGGACCCTGGGATAATGACCCGAGCCGAAGGCAGACGCTTAACAACTGAACCACCCAGGCACCCCTTTAAAAAAAAATTTCACATTCTCTATTATTTGATAAAAGGTAAACTTCAAAACATTCCGAAATAATATAGTTGAAGGTTTAACTTTATTATTTCCCCATTATAAAAGTAATGCATATTAATTATGTAATAAAAGGGAAGAGCACAAAATGTATAAAAAATTAATTTTAAATTGCCTATAATCCCATCCCAGGGAAAATTATTAATATTTGGCATATTTCATTTTATCAGTCTTCTATGTATGAACACCACTCAGATATTACTATATACAAAGTCTTGTATCCAGCTTTTTCAATATAGCATTATATTAAAATTATCTTTTCTCATATCAATAAAAATCTTGTTTTTAAACATAATTCTAATGGCAGGGTACCATTCCATCATCTGGATGTACTGTAGTTTATTTAAACATTCTCCTAGTAGCAAATATTTAATTAGACAGTTGGTGGATCAAGGCACAGAAAGGTTGTTAAGGTCAGTCTGTTCTTGAAAACACAGGAAGGGAATGCACAGAGACGGGGGTGGGGGGGTGGGGGGGTGGGGTGGTGTCAGGGCCAGCAGCAAGGAGGAGGAGGAGGAGGCTCAGAGGTCCCGGCCTAGCCTTTCCAGCTCGTTGAGAAGGAAGTCCATATCAGCCCGGGTCAGCGCAGGGTTGGCCACAACCATGCGGAAAAAGTTGCCCCGGGTCCCATGGGGCTGGTAGCCGATCATCATGGAGCCCTCCTTCACCATGCGCTCCTTGAGTACTGGGGCCACCTGTGGAAGGGTTGGAGAGAACTTCCAGCTGCAGCCTCAGTGCACGCTCCCCTAGGCGCACTTCCCTCTCGCTCAGGTACCTTTCTGAGGGAGCACTCATCGCTCAGCTCCTGACCCTGGCCCCAGGTCACCTTTCCCACTACATCCTGCCTGCTTGGCCTTTTCCAGCTTCTTCTTTTTTTTTTTTTTTTTAAGATTTTATTTATTTATTTGACAGAGACAGAGATAGCGAGAGCAGGAACACAAGCAGGGGGAGTGGGAGAGGGAGAAGCAGGCTTCCCGCTGAGCAGGGAGCCCGATGTGGGACTCGATCCCAGGACCCTGGGATCATGACCTGAGCTGAAGGCAGATGCTTAACGACTGAGCCACTCAGGCGCCCCCTTCTCCAGCTTCTGCATTATTTCCTATCTTACCTATCTCCAAGTTGTCACACGGGCCATTTTCTGCCAAATCCTGACTGTTCCCTGACTCCCAGCACTGCTCTACTCTAACATCTAGCCTTTGTCATCCTTAACACCTTCTTCTCCCCTCTCTGAATTCCTGGAATATCTATGATCTGTACCCTGTAATCTAACATGTAATTTACAAGATTGCCTTGAACATATTGGTTTCAGATAGGTAACTCTAGTTTTCTAAACAACCCCTTAAGGGCAAGAACATTCTTGTCCTTTCAGATCATCTGCAGCACCTAGCACCAATCTATCCTTAGGGACATGACGTATCTCCTTTCCTCTAGAAGGCATGTCTGGACCGGCCTTATACAGTCATTCCGCCCCCAGCATCAGGGAATAAGGCTTCATACGGCTGTCCTGGGCCCGAGCTCCCAGCAGAACTCCCATGGACTATGTACTACACACTGGTGACTTCTCCTGTAACATCCCTCTCTGTCTTCTTGTCATTTTCCAGAAACATACCTTATTTCCTATCCCCACCCCCACAGAAATGAGGACCAGTTGGGGTTGTCTTCCAGTTCACACCCCCACCTCAGGAGCAAGACTAGCAAAGGGACCTGCCATGCCACTGACAGCCAGCAGGGGGCAGAAACACACCAGAAGCATCACAGTTCCCTAAACTGGGCTATAACCAGAGACCAGAGAGAGAGCCTACCTTAGCCAGCCTTTCACTGTAATCCGGGCTGTCCTGCTTCCCCCGCAGGCTGGGGGGCACAAACCAGAAACACACATTGACAAACTCCGGCTGGGAGGAATGAGGGAGGAGAAGGGGTGAGCTGTGGAAGGGGGATGATCCCCCCCTACTGCCCCTCTTCCCCCGTCAGGGCTTTGCTGTGTGGGATAGCCTGGGGTGGGGAGGAGGATGCATACCTCCATAACCAACTCAAATCCTTCTCGCTTCTTCAATTCCTCCACCAGGTACCTGCGAACACAGAGAGAGAGAGAGAAAGAAATCACACATGGAGGAGAAAAAGCAGAGACACAGAAGCAGAAGAGACGCAGAGAATGAACACAGAGACCCCGAGAACAAGAAAATGGGAGGAGCAGAGCAGTGGGTGGGGGCAGGACGGACCAGACGGAACCCCAGGGGAGAGGACCCAGGGGAGAGGACGTAGGAGCGCCCCCACTCCTACCAGGCAAGGGCAAAGGCCTGGTCGATGCGCCGCTCCAGCCCTTGCCCGCCCTGTGCCTTCCACATGAGCCACAGCTTCAGACAGTCCACGCGGCGGCCACACTGCACCACCTTATCTCCAGTGTCCAGAGCCACGTCATAGAACTTGTCTTGCTGGAAGAGGTAGCTGGCCTGGGACCCGTGGCAGCGCCTAAGCAGGTTCTGTTGGTTGGGGTGGGGGGGAGTGTGGGGAAGACTGTCAGACCCCCCCCCCCCACCGAGGCCTCCTCCAGAGGGGCACACGGGGATTTCTCAGCTCAGACCACCCATTCTTTCCCTGCCACTAGGCCCCTTTCTCTGGGTTTTCTCCCAATACCCAGAATTCTTCCCAGATTCAGCCTAGGATCCCTTCAATTACAACTGCAAGCTGGAAACCTCTTCCTTTGCTTGAAGACAGGCCACAGTGGGGGAGGGGGGGGCAGTACAGGGGATGAGGCTGGTCACGGATACTGGGCTTCAGACGGGATGGTGAGGAGGACATAATAAGGCCAGGCCCCTCTCGAAGGTGGGCCAGAGAAAAAGACAGAGATCCAGGGTGGGAGGTGGAGTGAGGAGAGGGCAGGGCCGACCCACCGAGGTATCCCGGAGAAGAAGAGCGGAGCACTGCAGGCCTGCTGTCAGAAGCTTGTGAGGATTCCAGGCCACCGAGTCAGCCCTGCAGGGGGAGGGGTGGGGGGGCAGAGCAAAGCTGGATCGGCTGGCTGCTCCTCAACCAGAGCCCCCCTCCTTTACCATATCTTCAGTGAAGGGGCTTGAGTCTCACCCCGGCCCAGGAGTCAGGAAGAATTCCCGCGTCTGATGTCTGACTGCCCAGCCCGTCCACCATCTCTCCAGCGCCCCTCCCGCCAACCTCCTTCCCTCCTTCCCATCGGAAGAGCCCTAGTCCAGGACTATTCTCTGGGTCAAGGAATTGAAGGGTGGGATTCAGGAAGTAGGTGGCCGTATGCACCTCTGGATCCCATCCAGGAGATGTCTATGTGTCTGTGACAACAGGACGCTCCCACCCCAGGCGGCCTGTGGAGCAAAAGGAATAACGTGGGCCTTGGCCTTGGCTCAGCCCACCCCACCCTCAGGCCCAAGGCTCACTCACATCCACATGCAGCCACAGCCCGTGACGCTGGCACACGTCAGCAATCGCGTCCAGGGGGTCAAAGGCCCCCAGCACGGTTGTGCCAGACGTCGCACTGACCAGGAACGGCACGGCACCCTGTGGCAACAACGCAGGAGGAGACAGAGACTGTGAAGGGATCTAAAAAGCCACCCAGGTTCTAGGGCCGAGCCGTCTCTAACTCTTACCGCAGGCCTGGCCTGGGCCCTTTCAACCTTACAACATGCTACCGTCCCCCTTAGTTCGCAGGTGAGGACACTCAGATTCAGAGGTGTTAAGAAATTCACCCCCAAGCTGAAGCTCCGGAGATGGAATTCAATCCTAGGTCTGTCTGCTGGTCTATTTCCAAAGCTCACACACTTCCAAAAACTTTTAGTGTCTTGAAGATCAAAATGCTATTTAAAAAATTCTAATGGTACAAAAGTTCATGAAGAACTTGAATTTTTATTTTTAAAAACGACCACAAGGAAAAGCCCAGGCCCATATGGCTTTGCTGATGAATTCTATAATACATTTAAAAAAGAACTGATACCAGTTCTTCGCAAATATTCTAAAAAACAGAAGAGGAACACTTCTGAATTCATCCTATGAGGCAAGTATTACCCTGATACCAAAACTAGATGAAACATCACAAGAAAACCTCAGACAATATCTCTTTGAACATAGATATAAAAATCTACAAAACACTAGCAAACCAAAATCAGCAACATATAAAAAAATTATATGTTATGACAAAATAATTTGTCCCAAGAGCACAAGCTCAGTTTAGCATCCAAAAATCAATTAATATAATACACTCTTTTTTTTTTTTTAAAGATTTTTTTTATTTATTTGACAGAAAGAGAGACAGTGAGAGAGGGAACACAAGCAGGGGGAGTGGGAGAGGGAGAAGCAGGCTTCCTGCCGAGCAGGGAGCCCGATGCAGGGCTCAATCCCAAGACCCCAGGATCATGACCTGAGCCGAAGGCAGATGCTTAACGACTGAGCCACCCAGGTGCCCCAATGTAATACACTCTTATCAACAGAATAAAGGGGAAAAAAACACATCTCAATAGACACAGAAAAACATTTGACAAAATCCAACACTCCTTCTTGATGAAAATACTCAACAAACTAAGAGTTGAAGGGAACATTCTCAACCTAATAAAGGGCAACTACAAAAAACCCACAGCTAATATCGTACTCAAAGCTGAAAGACTGAAAGCCTTCCCCCTAAGATCAGGAACATGACAAGGATGCCCACTCTCCCCACTTCTATTCAACATTATACTAAAGTTCTAGCAGGGCAATTAGGTAAGAAAATAAAATAAGGGGCATCCAGATTGGAAAGGAAAAAAGCAGAAGCCCCACATTGGGTGTAGAGATTACTTAAAAATCATAAACAAACAGGGGCGCCTGGGTGGCTCAGTCGTTAAGCGTCTGCCTTCGGCTCAGGTCATGATCCCAGGGTCCTGGGATCAATCCCCACATCGGGCTCCCTGCTTGGCCTGGAGCCTGCTTCTCCCTCTCCCACTCCCCCTGCTTCTGTTTCCTCTCTCGCTGAGTCTCTCTCTGTCAAATAAATAAATAAAATCTTTTAAAAAAATAAAAATTAAAACAATCATAAACAAACAAATAAATAAATACAGAGGACCTGAATGGACATTTTTTCAAAGAAGACATACAGATGACCAACAGACACATGAAAAGATGCTCAACATGACTCATCATCAGGGAAATGCAAATCAAAACCACAATGAGATATTACCTCACACCTGTCAGAATGGCTAGAATTGAAAAGACAAGAAACAAGTGTCGGCAACAATGTGGAGAAAAGGGAGCCCCTGTGCCGTTGGTAGGAATGTAAACTGGTGCAGACACTGCTCCTCAAAAACTTAAAAATAGAATTACCATATGATCCATAATTCCACTACTATTTACCCAAAGAAAATGAAAACACTAATTTGAAAAGATATATGCACCCCTATGTTTATTGCAGCATTATTTACAATAGCCAAGATATGAAAGCAACCTAAGTGCCCGTCAATAGATGAATAAAGAAGATGTAGTATACATATGTGTGTGTGTGTGTGTGTGTGTGCGTGCACGCACACACACACACCATGGAATATTACTCAGCCATAAAAAGAATGAGATCTTGCCATTTGCAACAACATGGATGCACCTAGAGAGTATAATACTAAGTGAAATAAGTCAGACAGAGAAAGACAAATACCATATCATTCCACTTATATGTGGAATCTAAAAAACAAAACAAATGCACAGAGAAGGAAAGAAACAGACTCAAACACAAAAAACAAACTGGTGGTTGCAGAAGGGAGGTTGGGGGAGATGGGTGAAATAGAGTGGATTAGGAGGTACAAACTTTCAGTTATAAAATAAACAAGTCATGGGGATGAAAACACAGCATAGGGAGTCTAGTCAATAATACTGTAATAATGCATGGTGACAGATAATGAGTACACTTATCGTGGTGAGCACCGAGTACTGTATAAACAGAACTGTTGAATCAATAGGTGGTACACCTGAAACTAACTTCACACTTTATATTAATCATACTTCAATTGAAGCAAACAAACAGACTAGGAAAAAAGGAAATAACAAGTGTTGGTGAGAATGTGGAGAAACTGGAACCCTCATCTGCTGCTGGTAGGACTGGAAACTGGTACAGCCACTTTGAAAAAACAGTCTGGCAGCTCCTCAAAAGTTAAATACAGAATTACCAGATGAGTCAGCAATTCTGTCCCCAGGTATATAACCAAGAGAAATGAAAAATATACGTTCACACACACTTGTACACAAATGGTCAGAGCGGCGTTACTCAGAATTGCTAGAAAGTGGAAACCCAAATGTCCATCAACTGATGAACAGATAAATGAAATGTGGTAGATCCAATACAATGGAATACTATCCAGCAATGAAAGGAATGAAGTGCTGAGAGACTCTACAAGGATGAACCTCGAAGACAGTATGCTAAGTAAAAGAAGTTCATCACAAAAGACCATGCATAGTGTAAGTCCATTTATATGAAAAATCTACAATAGGCAGATCCATCGAGACACAAACTCACTGAGTGTTGCCTAGTAGGAGGTTTGGGGAAAATTGGGGATTGATGGCTAAAGGGTGTGTGGTTTCTTTTTTGGGGTGATGAAAATGTTCTTTTTTTTTTTTTTAAAGATTTTATTTATTTATTTGACAGAGAGAGACACAGTGAGAGAGGGAACACAAGCAGGGGGAGTGGGAGAGGGAGAAGCAGGCTTCCTGCAGAGCAGGGAGCCCGATGTGGGGCTCGATCCCAGGACCCTGGGATCATGACCTGAGCCGAAGGCAGACGCTGAACGACTGAGCCACCCAGGCACCCCAAAATGTTCTAATATTTATTGTAGTGATGGTTACACAACTCTGTTAAAAACAACTGAATTGGACACTATAACTGGGTGAATTGTAGGGCATGTGAACGATATCTCAATACAGCGATTACCAAAAAAAAAAAGTATTTATTTGTACAATAAAAGTGGTACTCCACTAATCTAGTTGCTGCTCACATTGCTACTCAGACGTAACATCAATATATCAATAAGTATATATTATTCTAAATAACCATAGGTTCTGGGGCACCTGGGTGGCTCAGTCAGTTAAGTATCTGCCTTCGGCTCAGGTCATGATCCCAGGGTCCTGGGATCGAGCCCGCATAGGGCTCCCTGCTCAGTGGGGAGCCTGCTTCTCCCTCTCCCTCTGCCCCTCCCAACCCCTGTGCACGCTCTCTCTCTCTCTCTCTCTCAAATAAATAAAATCTTTTTAAAAAATTTTAAAAAGTAAAAATAAATAACCATAGGTTCAAAGTGTTTATTCTGTACTGTAACATGCTATATATACTTTATATAGGTCTACTTAAATATATAATGCAGATATTTTCATGTTGGTATACATATACCCACCTTATTCTTTTAAATGGCTATGCAGTACTCCAATAATAACAATAAAAACAATAATGGGCAGTAGTATTTATATAGTCCTTCACTGTTCCAAGTGCATTTATACTAACTCATGTAATGTTTGCAACAACCCTATGTGATAAGTTCTATATTATGCTCAGTGACTCAGGCTTGCTCCTGACTCTTGGGGTCTGGTCCTGCCCATGGGTCTCGGCAAAGTCCCCAAGAGCAGCATAGAGTGTCATTCCTCAGGCTTCCCACTGATTACTTCAGCCCACAGGGGAGACGGGCACAGAGGTCAAGAAGAGGGATTGAGGGCGCCTGGGTGGCTCAGTTGTTAAGCGTCTGCCTTCGGCTTGGGTCATGATCCCAGGGTCCTGGGATCGAGCCCCACATCGGGCTCCCTGCTCTGCGGGAAGCCTGCTTCTCCCTCTCCCACTCCCCCTACTTGTGTTTCCTGCTCTCGCTGTGTCTCTCTCTGTCAAATAAATAAATAAAATTAAAAAAAAAAAAAAAGAAGAAGAAGAAGAAGAGGGATTGAGCAGCACCTTGAGTGGGGAGAGCCCAGGGAAGCCTCCAAGAAAAGACCAAGGGGTTCTGCTCCACTGTCTCAGCGCCCCTCACTCACTCACCTCAGCCTCGGCCAGACTGATCTGCCTCTCCAGATCCTCAGGAACCATTTTCCCTCTGGAAAAGAAAACTGATTGGGTAAAGAAGTAATTGGTTTTCTCAGCTAGGAGGCAGAACTGTTGAGAGCAGGGTAATGTGGGGTTAGCTACGCAGAGGCCATAATGTTGATTTTTTCCTAAGAGGGGTAAGCGGACCTCAGGGGACAGGGCGAGAGACTCCAGCAGGCATTGATAGACAGAAGGGGCAACTGTGTAGGAACAGAGAGGGGACAAAAGCCCACTTGGGGCATGGGCCTGAGGCCAGAGCTTCTAGCAGCAGGAGGGCACGCTGTGCCAGGCTGGGTCTGAGCCATGTGAACAGAAGGACCTTTACCTCTCATCTGTCTTGACTACTCGGACACTGTTGGTGCCAAGTCCCAGAAAAGCAGCTCCCTTCTTGATGGAGTAATGACACTATGGAGAAAGGCAGAGGGCAGATTAGGCTAGAGGCAAGAGGGCAGGAAGGATAGGGAGGAGAGAGACACTGGTAAATGTGTGAGCTGCAACAGATAAGACTCTGAAGACCAAGGCTTCTCGAATGTTCGAATGTTCGTGTGCCTCCAAATCACTAGGATGTCTGGTTCAAATGCATATTCATATTCAGCGTGTCTGGGGTGGGGCCTGCCAGTCTGCGTTTCTGACAAGCTCCCAGGTGATACTGCTGCTACTGGTCCACAGACCACACTCTGAGTAGAAAGGGTGTGGACTATGTCTGCGGCACTCATTGTCCCTTTGCTACCTCCACTCAGAAGGCAAGGTGAACGGGAGTGTTTACTCGGCCCCTTGACTGGAAGGAAGCACTTCTGCCTGGAGGCAGGCTGGCCCTAGAGATGGGTCTGGGCAGGCAGACTCAGCTGGCTGGACATTAGCATCAGGAGCCCAGGGTAGGTCTATGCCTCTTCCCACCTCCTTTGATGTGAAGAGTGCCAGGGGCGGCAGCGCCCGGAGGCCCCTCTGCTTGCAATCCGGGTAGCGCTGATAGCGGGCCAGGTTCACGGCATACATGTTGGAGATGGAGCCACCTGTCGCAGGGAAGGTGGTAAGAGGGAGGAGCCGTGGGTCAAAATTGGAGCTTGCTCCCCCTGACCTCTCCACCCAGGAGAGCTGATCAAAGAAGCATGAGTGACAGGCTCCCAGGGATCTCCGAAGGGCCTGCTGATAACCACAAACAGCCCCGGGATTCGCAGATCCCCCAGACTACTCCCCTCCATATCCTGGGCTGACCCAGGACAGGGCCTCCCCTCCCCAGAGCAGGCACTGGAGTGCTGATCCCATGGACTGTTTGGCAAACATGAGGATACAGGGGACTGGGCAGCTTCTCTCAGGTTTGGCCCCAGCCCAGCTGGAGAGGAAACAAAGAGGAATCCCTCCCTGCCAGCATAGAGCAAGAAAATCGTGGGGGAGGAGGAACCCTCAAAAAGACCAAAGAGAGCCCCCCCTCCTTCTCACATACCAGGGCAGAAGACCCCATCCCCAGAGCTCCAGCCCACCAGGGCCCGGAGTTTCTTCAACACCTCTTCTTCCATGAGCACAAACACGGGGGCGATTTCATAAGTGTACCTGCCAGGAGAGGGGGGGATGAGAAGGGAAAAGAGGAAGGAAGGCTAGCCAGGTCCGACTCTCAGAGGAGTAGGGAAAGGAGGTGCGGACAATGAGGAAGGAAAGGTCCAAAGGGAGGAATGACCTGGTGACCAAGAGCCAGGGAAGCAAGAATGAGGAAGAACTGGGGGTCAGGAGGCATGAGAAAGCTGGGAGAAAGGGAGCCCAAAGGGTACAAAGAGAAAGACTGCCGGCAGAGATGCCAGGAAACGGGGGGGGGGGGGGGGGGGGGGGGGGGAGACGGGGACCCCCGCGCCGGGGGGGGGGGGGGGGGGGGGGTGCAAAACCATTCTCCTCCCTACCCCTGGGGTATGTCTCCAGCAAATCCAAGCCTTTGTGAGGTGGGGGTAAGGGGCCTCGGGTTGACTCACTGGCTGGTGTTGAGGCTCTCAGTGACAATGCGCCCTGCCAGAGCATGGGGATCCAACCCTGAGAAGAGCTGGTTGAAGAAGTGCGGGTGACCTGGAGAAGGCGGGGGAGCAGGGAGCTCAGAGTGCAGCTGCGGACGGACAAACGGACAACTCCAGACACTCCTCCCGCCACAGCCCAGGACCCACAGGTCTTCACACTATAGCGGATCACCTCCCGGCACCGTGCCAGGATCTGCTCCGACGCCTCGCCCTGGCTGCGCAGCTCCAGGTCCAGCAGCTGCTTCAGCTCCTCAGGCTCCTTCCACTCGCAGACCTGGCGGGAGAAGCGGGAGGTTCTGGGGGCCCATGGACACCCCCCATTAACTGGCTGCCCAAACCACCTCTCAGCTTGCACATAAAATGAGTTAGGAATATTTCCAAAGCAACTCATGAACAAGGGTAAATATACACAGTATGACCCAGCATATAATCCCTGATGCATTCAGCGAGACTGATGAATTCTGGGCCGAAGGCTTGTGGGAGGAGGAAAGTTCTGAGCCAGGAATGATGGGCAGGAGGAGAGGGAAAGGACCCACCTTCTCGGAGGCACTGGTCCCTTTCCGAATGACCTCATCCACAACAATCCCAAACACATCCCGGAGCAAGGCTTCTGCAGCCATGGGGTCCCCATCAAGGGAGAAGAGTGGTTTAGAGTCAGCCATCAGGATAAAATCTGTGAGCAAAGCAGGAGTTACTCCCTACTCAGCCCAGCGTATCCCACCTGGACCTAACCAGCAAGAACCGCAACCGCAGAGCAGGCCTCCGGCCCCTGTCCTGCAGCTGAGTCCCAGACTTCACTGTACAGACAAGGGCAAGCAAGCGCCCAGGGAGAACGTCAGCAGCAACAGGTGGGGAAGAAAAAGGCAGTGAGTGCTGAGCAGGTGGAAACTTGCGGTCACTGCCTGCCTCAGGCAAAGACGACAGGCTTACCTTTCCACTCAGGTCTCTGTTCAGGTGCGCTGGAGGCAGGGCACGCGACTAGCTTTTGAGAGTGTTAGGACCAGGACAGCGGAGGGAGTGAGGTATAGGCAGCACTCACGTGACCATGAGATCACTCTCATGACCCTTGCCCTGAAGAGAACTTAGAGATTTGGGATAGGGACAACCGGTTGAGATAAGTCCCTGAATAATCATTAGCTGACACGAAGAAGGGGGAAATGCAATGAAAGGCAAAAGCATTAACACCAGGGTTGAGAGAGCAGCCAGGAAGAATCACTGTGAAGTGGAGGGCTGGAGAGGGGACTTAGTGGAGAATGTTTGGCAGGAAGCTGCTGCCCCTGACCCTGGAGACAGAAGGGGAGGGAGCCTGAGATAGGTGGAGGTGAAATGCTTTATCTCTTTGCACCCCCACCCCCAAAGAACCAGCCTGATTTCTAAAGCCCTCTCCTAGAGCAGGAAGGAAAGGGGGTATGTTGAGGAAGGATTTTGTTAAACAAGTGTAATCCTGGGCCTTGCAGCCTGAGAGTGCTCAATACACAGAAAGCGGTTGTCTGAAGTGAGCACCAACTGTGTTCATGACCGGGTGCTTGGGACTGAGAAAGTCTCCCTGTCTGCTGGGAGGGCACAGATGCACGGGCAGCAGTCCCAGCCTGGGCTAGGCTGGATGCTGACCCCACGCGCTACTGAGGAAGAGAGAGGGATGGAGGATGGCAGCTGAAGGCTGGGGAAGATCTGCAGCGGGGCTGGAGCTGAATCTTGAAAGAAGGCAGGAGAAATGAGATTAGCAAAAGGGAGAAAGAGAACATTTGGGGGTAGGGTGATGCCATGAGCTGACATGGGGAAGAAGTATGGCTTGAGGGAAGGTCAATGAAGGGCGCCTGGCTGGCTGGAGGGAGGTCTGCAAGGATGATACTGGAGCAAAGGCGGGGTGGGCAGAGTTGTATCAGATTATGGGGAGCCCTGAGCCCCAGCCAGGCCCAGAGATCTAGATTTTATCCTGCAGAAAACCGGAACTCATTGGGGCGCCTGGGTGGCTCCGTCAGTTAAGTGTCTGCCTTCAGCTCAGGTCATGATCTCGGGGTCCTGGGATTGAACCCCATGTGGGGCTTCCTGCTCAGCAGGGAGTCTGCTTCTACCCCTCCCCCTCCCACTCAAGCTCAAGCTCTCTCTCTCTCTCTCAAATAAATAAAATCTAAAAAAAAAAAAGAAAGTAGGAACTCACTGAAAGACGAAAGACTTGGTGGCAAGGAACAATGTGATGAAACTGATGCTCAGACCAGTATACAGCACAGGATGTAGAATTCACAGGGTGTTGCTGTAAACCAGGCAAGAAGCGATGCACATCTGAGTAAGGGTGGTGTGGGTAGGAAAGGACAGAGGAATGAGGAGGTCCGCCCAAAGCTCTGATGAGCTGTTAGAACAGAAAGCAGATTTGAGAGTCAGGGTACAGCTGGAGCCTTGTGACGGGCTCCATTCCCCATGGGAGAAAATGTTCGGAGAGACGGCCAGGAGGAGGGGAAAACACTAAGGCCTAGGAACCCCCCAAATGAGTGGGTGAGAAGGTCAAGGGAATATGAAGAAGAAACTTCCTCAAGGTGGGTTGCTCTGATTTAATCCACTGTCAGCAGTCACTGGACCCCACACTAGTTGAAAACACAGGTTCAAGGAACCCTAGCAGTCCAACCCTTAAACTTTTCCTCAGTAGATTGGGTTTGGGGGACAGAGCGGAGCTGACCCAAACCCTGAGAATGAAAGAGCCAATCCTTTCTCCGTGTCACTTTAGCTCCCCTGACAGGTGGCAGCAGGGGGGCGTTTGGGCGGAGAGGCTTGAGGGGGAGAAGCAAAGAAAGATAGGTACCAACGAAGCACTTACCACATGCCACACTCTGTACTTGATATGTATTATTATCATCTTTACAACTGTTCAGGTAAGTTTATTGCCCACATTTAAACTGAGATTCCAGAGATGCTACGTGTGTAACTGGTTCAGATCACACAGCCGGCACCTGGCCATGCTGGGTCTGAACCCAGGCTTGGTGGGCTCTGAAGGCCCTGCCCCTAACCATCATGCTCGATTGCCTCTCTCGAGGCTCTCTCAGGCCCTGAGTTTGCTGTGCTGCAAAGACCACTGGGCCAGGAGTGACGACACCTCAGGGCCTCCGTTTCTATAAAATAAGTTTTCAAGAGAGACCCTCCAAGGCATCTGCTGGCGTTCACAGGAACTCAGGCCAGGAGATATGACAAGCAGGCCAAGGGAGAATTTTCTGAGTAGGGGGTAGAAAACAGGTTGCAAGAGGTTTGTAAGGAGGGAACAACTGGTTAACAAAGGGAGTCTCCTAGCAGGAGGAATGCTTTTCCCCAAGCTCCGAAGAATGGGTCTCTAGGGGAGACTCCATCCTCCCCTCCCAGGACCTTCTTTATCCTTTCCACCTCAGTCACAGCTCAGAAATGAAATCTGGAGGGCTCTGAACACTCCCAGTTTCTTCCAGGGATAAACAGAGAAGTGAGACATCACCACCCTTGTTCCACATACAGAATCCTGCCCTGGGTACCTGAGAGAGGGAAGAGCCCCTGCCTGCAAAGAGTTTTTCTTTTCCTTTTTTTAAAATTTATTTATTTGAGAGAGAGAGAGCTCGCATGCGTGAGCGTGGGAATGGAGGGAGGGGCAGAGGGGGAAAGAGAGAATCTTCAAGCAGACTCCCCACTGAGCGCAGAGCCTGACTCAGGGCTTGACTCAGGGATCAATCCCACAACCCATGAGACCATGACCTGAGCCGAAACCAAGAGTTGATGCTCAACCAACTGAACCACCCCAAGAGTTTTTCTTTTCCTTTTATTTATTTAAATTTTTTTAAAAGATTTATTTGACACACAGAGAGAGAGAGCACAAGCAGAAGGAGCGGCAGGCAGAGGGAGAAGTAGGCTCCCTGTTGAGCAAGGAGACCGATGCAGGGCTCAATCCCAGGACCCTGGGATCATGACCTGAGCCGAAGGCAGACACTTAACCGACTGAGCCACCCAGGCACCCAGAGTTTTTTTTTTTTTTTTTTTTTTTAAAGAAGAATGATGTTAACCTGCAAAATAGAATGATAAAGCAAAGAAACCTGAATGGAGTTAGGAACAGGGCTTCAGCCCCAGGCTGAGAAGATGCTGGTAGGACCAAGTAGGGTTTGTTAAAAAATTCACGTTTCTTCAGACTTCATGGGATCTCTAGTCCATCAACTCCTCTAACCATCAACTCCCTCATATCTTTCTTTCCTTCGCTTATGCAACCTAGATTGTATGTTTTGTTGTTTCAACCACTCTTTGTGCAAAATCCTCAACTCCTCGGCCCTTTGGTCCTTCCACCAGACCCACCTGGGGAAACTCCAATCCAACTGGCCAATCCTTCTCTTACCAAATCCACCAGGACTGCTGGATTCTGCTAGTAAAAGCCACTCAACCATTCAAATTGATATTGCTATACATTCATGGTCTCTGTGCTCATTCCAATTAAACACAGCAGATTAAACACCTACATTTACCACTATTCCTTCCTGAAACCCAACTAAAATTACATCAGTGGAATTTTAAATTCAGAAGAATAGGGGCGCCTGGGTGGCTCAGTCATTAAGCATCTGCCTTCGGCTCGGGTCGTGATTCTCAGGGTCCTGGGATCGAGCCCCACATCGGGCTCCCTGCTCTGCTGGGAGCCTGCTTCTCCCTCTCCCGCTCCCTCTGCTTGTGTTCCCTCTCTCTCTGTCAAATAAATAAATAAAATCTTTTAAAAAAATAAAAATAAAAAATAAATTCAGAAGAATAAAGCAAATGAGGAGAGATGAGAGATGTCAATAATCACAGAAGATAGAAAGCAGATGAGAAGTGGTAACTGGTTTAGCACATGGCAGAAAGCCAAAACCAGTATGTCCTTGTAAGGCTATGCCAATGGGAAACAAGCTGGTTCTTGGGGCAGAAGCCCAGAAAGGCTCAGGAATTGGAAACATTAGCCATCTTGGAAGGCAGGAAGGATTTGTAGAAGTGTGTATAAGGAACAATTAGACCCTCACTCTCCTCCCCCTATCTATTCAGTCAGGCAACAACCCTCCTTTCCCCCTGCTTCCAAAGAAGCAAGAGATCTGTTTTCTAGAGCAACTGAAACAGGTAGGGTGGGACTTAGGGAGGCCAGGACTTAGAGACTTGAGGCACAGCAGGTGAGCATGAGGCAATGCCCCAAATACAGGAGGATTAGGAGGAAGTTACTATCAAATCAACTTCTTTCTCGTAACCAGCATTCAGAACCAGTGGCCAGGGGTAAGCCCTCCAGGGCCAGCAGACTAGAGGATTCCTCTCCAGAGAAATTGACCTCGATAGCCCTGGAGAAAAGACCTCCTGATGCTCTTATTTCAGTCCTCACCTGATCTCCTGGTCAGTGGTGCCCACAAGTCAATATGGCCTATCCATGCACTTCGGCCTTCCAATATGCCTTCATGCCTTCCTCTTCAATGTGAGCAACCAGCCAGCCAGAGATTACCAGACACTACAGGAAAGCCCCTAACCTGAACCACAGAGGTAAAAACAGGCAAACTGAAAAAAGGCATTTGGTGGAAGAAAAGAAATGCAGGGAGAAGAAAGCCTCAAAATTTCCAGAAGATATTGCATTCATTAAAAAATAGGTCGCCCTCAAAAAGGAATACTCAGAGAACAGCAAGACACTCTAGGATTTTAAAAATATGACAAGTGAAATGAAAAATTAGAAATAAAACGATGCCAAGAAAATCACACAGAAAGATAAAAATATAAAGAGATGGACAAAGAAAAGAACTTTAGATCAATCCAAAAGGCCCAATAGTCAAGTAATAGAAATTTCAGAAAAGGAAGGAAAAAAGGGGAAAGAAATCAAAGAAAGCTTTATAGAACAGAAGGAAAAATTAAAAGGATCCACTGAATGACCAATACGAAGATAGATTATAATATTGTCTTAGAACAGTGGAGGATCCAAAGACTTCCAGAGATAAAACAAAACAAATAAACCAAAACTGGGTCATAGACAAAAGACAGAGAATCAGACCAAATCGAACACCTCCAACACAGGAGAGAGGTGAAAGGAATCCAAAGGGCTGTAATGAAGGTAGTAACAATATTCAGAGGATAACAGCACTCAACTTTTTGTTATCTGCCTTCTGGACCGCCCCCTTCTCTTCCTCCCTTCCTTCTTTCAATTATTTGTTCAGTATCTAGTATTTGCCAAGCACTTTGGTGGCCACTAGAGATACAATGGAGAGCAAAAGACATAGACCCTGGGGTGCCTGGCTGGCTCAGTCAGCGAGTTCAAGTCCCATGTTGGGCACAGTGCTTACTTAATAAAATAAAAATTAAAAAAAAAAAAAAAAAAGAGGAAGAAAAGGCCATAGCCCTGTCCTCATGAAGCTCACAGTCTAAGCAAAGTCACCGGTGAGCCAACTCTCACACACAGAGGTGGTTTTGTTTGGTTTGCATAGTATGTTGTTGTTTTTAAGTAATCTCTATGCCCAACGTGGGACTCAAACTCATGATCAAGAGTCACGTGCTCTATCAACTGAGCCAGCCAGGCACCCCTGTTTTAAAACTTTAAAAATAATTGTCGGGGGGCGCCTGGGTGGCTCAGTCGTTGGGCGTCTGCCTTCGGCTCAGGTCATGATCCCAGGGTCCTGGGATCGAGCCCTGCATCGGGCTCCCTGCTCCGCGGGAAGCCTGCTTCTCCCTCTCCCACTCCCCCTGCTTGTGGTCCCTCTCTCGCTGTGTCTCTCTCTGTCAAATAAATAAATAAAATCTAGAAAAAAATAAATAAATAAATAAAAAATAAAAATAATTGTCAATACTGAAACTTCCAGCTTCTTGTGAAAAAAAAAAAACAAAACAGAAGGCCTAGCACCAGTAGGCCTAAATTACTAATTAGCAACAAGCACCTGTAGTTGCCCCTTTATTATTATTGTAGTTTTGCATTCGTTATGCTTTCTTTCCAATTTTTTTGTTCTTTTTTTTTAAAGATTTTATTTATTTGACAGATAGAGAGATAGCGAGAGTAGGAACACAAGCATGGGGAGTGGGAGAGGGAGAAGCAGGCTTCCCGCCGAGCAGGGAGCCCGATGCGGGGCTCGATCCCAGGACCCCAGGATCATGACCTGAGCTGAAGGCAGATGCTTAACGACTGAGCCACCCAGCCGCCCCATCCAATTTTTTTATTCTTGAGTAAGCAATACATTCAGGTAGCTCAAAAATCAAAATATATAAAAATATTAATGGTGAAAGTCTAATTCCCACCCCATTCCATGTGCCCCATTCCCACCTCCACCCCCACAGGTAACCATTTTTAATAGTTTCTTGGGTAACTTTTCAGAGTTTTTAATGCAAATACTAACAAATGTGGATATGTATTCTTATTTTCTCTTTTCACACAAATGATAGCATATAATCACTGATTTGAACCTTGCTTTCTTTCAGTTAATATATAGGTGATCCTTTATCAGTACATATAGAATTTCTATATTCTTTTTTTTAATCAAACAGCTTTATTGAGATGTAATTTACATACCATAAAACATAACCCTTTAAATTGTACATTTTCAGTGGTTTTTTGGATAGTAACAGAATTGCACAACAATCATCAGTAATTCTAGGACATTTTCATCACCCCCAAAAGAAACTCATTAGTGGTCACTCCTCATTCGCCATTTCCCATCCTTCCAGCCACTACTACCCTATTTTCTGCTCCTACAGATTTGCCTATTCTGGACATTTCATATCAACAGAAACATAGAATATATGATCTTCTTTTGAATATATGGCTTCTTTTACTGAACATAATGTTTTCAAGGTTCATCCATGTTGTAGCATATATCAGCACTTCATTCCCTTTTATAGCCAAATAATATTCCATAATATGGATACACTGCATTTTATTTAACCATTCACCAACCAATGGACATTTGGGTTCTGTCTATGTTTTGGCTACTGTGAACAGCGCTGCTATGAACATTAATGTACAAGTTTTTGTGTGGGCACATGTTTTCAAGTCTCCTGGGTACATACCTGATAGTGGAATCGCTGGGTCATACAGTAACTCTGTGTTTCAATTTTGAGGAACAGCCAAACTGTTTTCCAAAGTGCCAGTACCATTTTATATTCCCATCAGTAATGTATGAGCATTCTAATTTCTCCACATCCTTGCCAGACTTCTTATCTTTTTTATTACAGCCACCTGCATTTGTAATTTTGATAAGGATTGCCAATATCCAGAGATTGTACCAGCATATGAAAGTGCTTGCGTTCTTAGACTCAGTAGCAGAGTATGCTGTCAAACTTCTGAATCTTTTTAGTTTGAGGACTAAGAAATGGTATCTTAGTATGGTTTTATTTTGGTAGAACACCTGCATCAGTCAGTTTTGCTGTGGTAACTAATGGCTTCAAAATCCCACTGGCTTGCAACAACAGAAGTTTATCTCTCTTTCCTGGTTTACACTGGTGGTGTGGTTGGCTACAGCTCTGATTCATGTGCCTTTATTCCAAGACCCAGGCTGAAGGAACAGCCCCTATCTGAGACACAATATTCTCCTGGCAGGAGGAAAGGAGTAAAAGGCAGAGAAAACCATGCAACGACTCTTAAAACCTCTGCTTGTATCTGGCACAGGGCACATCTGCTCATACCCTGTTGACCATGGCAAACCCCAGGGCAGTGGGGTGAGGATGTATATTCCTCCCACAGGTGGGCGCTCAAAAAATTAATGGCAATGGGTGAAGATGTAAACTCTCATCACAAGGTCATTGGACGTAAGCCCTTAAAAGTTTGCATTCTGGGGGCGCCTGGGAGTCTCAGTTGGTTAAGCATCTGCCTTTGGCTCAGGTCATGATCCCAGGGTCCTGGGACCGAGCCCCGCATTGGGCTCCCTGCTTGGTGGGGAGTCTGCTTCTCCCTCTCCCTGCCGCTGCCCCTGCTCTTGTTCTCTCTCTCTCTGTCTCTCTCTGTCAAACAAATAAATGAAATCTTTAAAAAAAATTTTTTTGCATTCTGTTTCGCCTCAGTCCACCCCAGCCCACCTCACTCATTTGCATTACCTGCCTGGCCCCGTAGCTATCTGAGTTGGAACCACTGGCCTAACCACTGGTATAACCACTCTCCTTTTCCCTCAGGGATTTCCTCCTGATTATCCCCTCTCATTTCTTCAACTCTCCTTCCTACTACCTCTTTCTCACAGCATTTTAAATTGTTTAAACCTCTCACATGTTCCCACTCTAGCCACCTCCTCATCACCACCAACCTTCTTAAAACAGTCATCTCCACTCCATCTTTGCTTTCCCTCCTCTCACACTTTCCTCAGCCCACCAAGTCACCAAGAACTTCCAAATCCCATGGACACACATCACCTTTATCCTAGAAACATTTTATTTCCCTGGCTTCCATTGGATTACCACCAGCCCTTTCTTTTTTTTTTTTTTTAAAGATTTTATTTATTTATTTGACAGAGAGAGAGATAGCTAGAGCAGGAACACAAGCAGGGGGAGTGGGAGAGGGAGAAGCAGGCTTCCTGCCAAGCAGGGAGCCCGATGTGGGACCCGATCCCAGGACACTGGGATCATGACCTGAGCCGAAGGCAGACGCTTAACGACTGAGCCACCCAGGCACCCACCACCAGCCCTTTCTTAGTTCCCTTTGCATTTTCACCTTCCTCTGGCCCTCCCTGAAATGCTAGAGTCCCTCGGGGCCTTGTCCCAGTGCGTCTTTTATCTGTTGTATTCTGCACCACTCCCTGGGCAATTGATCTGTTCCTAGGGCTACCTGCCGGTAGTTCCTCCATTCCAAACCTCTCTCCTGAGTCCAGGTCCATGAAGCCACCTTCCTAATTTAGAAGACTCATGGGCACTTCATACTCAGTAGGTCCAAAATTAAACTCAATATCAGCCCTCTCAAATCTGCTCTTCTTCTTAGGTTCCCTGGTTTGATGAATGCCATCATCTTCTACTGGTTACTCAAACTTAGATTCTGACTGATTTCTTGCCTCCTCATCCTTGACTGATTTTTTTTTTCCTTTTCATTTAATCTTCAAATATTGTTACATCTTTCTCTCTCTCATTCAAAAACATCAGCACAACAGCAAAACCTGAATAAAGCTTCACCTTTTTCCCCTTAGGGCTCTGTTGTAAAATTCTTTTCCTTAAAAACACTTTAAGAGGCACCTGGGTGGCTCAGTCATTAAGCATCTGCCTTCGGCTCGGGTCATGATCCCAGGGTCCTGGGATCGAGTCCTGCATCGGGCTCCTTGCTCAGCGGGAAGCCTGCTTCTCCCTCTCCCACTCCCCCTGCTTGTGTTCCCTCTCTAGCTGTCTCTCTCTCTGTCAAATAAATAAATAAAATCTTAAAAAAAAAAAAAAAAAAAAAAACACTTTAAAGGGAAAAATGGTAACTTTATAGTGAAGAAACCTGGGGGACACCACCTTACCCAAGTGATCAAGGCAACATCACCAATAATGGGACAGACTGACATATGGCCCTCCTAATGTGAGGCATTGAGAAGCACTCAACATCACTCCTGTCACATTTCTGCCAAAAATGCATAACCCAAATTTAATTGTGAGGAAACAGATATATCTAAATTGAGGGTCATTCTACAAAACAACTAACCTGTTACTTTTCAAAAATGTAAATGTCATAAAACTCAAAGAAAGACTGAACAACTATTCCAGAAACAGAGACATCACAATCAAAAGGAATGTGTGAACTTAAATCAGCTCCTGGATGAGGAAAAAAAAAAAAAAAAACCTGCTATGAAGAACATTATTGGAACAACTGGTGGAAGCTGACTATGCACGGCATCATAAATATTAGTATTCTATCAGAGTTAAATTTCCTTAATTTGGTCATTGCATTGTGGTTATGTAAGAGAATGTTCTTATTCTGAGAAAACATATTGGAACATTCAGCAGAAAAGGAGTATGATATCTGCAACTTTCAGTTCAGAAAAAGACAACACTGTATGTATTTACAGGCATTTTTAGAAGAATAACAGCTTTATTGCGATATGATTCACATACCATAAAGTTCACCCTTTTAGATTGTACAATTCAGTGGGGTTTTTTTAGGATACTCACAAAGTTGTGCATCGTTCACACTATTTAATTCCAGAACATTTTCATCACCCCAAAGAGAAACCCCATACCTATTAGCAGTTGCTACCCATGCATTTTTTAAAGGACTGAAAAAGATGGGAAAAGCTTTCAAAGTATTATTTATGGTTATTCCTGGCTGTCGAAATTATAAACTATTTTCATTTTCTTATTTATATACCTATACTTTTATAATTTTATATGATAACTTCATATTACTCATATAATTAAAGGTTATTTTTAACCAACAAGAAAAACTAAGGAGGTTAAGGAGCAATAAGAACTCCAAAATATACAAATCACCAAGGCTCAACAATGGCCCTAGTACATCACGTGGTTTCCCAACTCTTCAATCCACTATCATCAAAAAGGTCTCACTGGTGACAAAGGTAGCCATATACTGCTCTTCCTATTATGCTGCCCAAATGGCTCTGAGAGAGAGGTACGGGTTCGGCTAGTTCAGCAAACACTGACTCGGTATCTATCCCTGGCACTGGCACTACCCGGGGGGGCGGGGGGGATGTCTGCCCTGTGCGCTCCAGCTGACAGGCCAGCAGGGACGTGGGCAGACGCACTTGCCACAAAGGAGTGGAATGTTCACAAGGAAAGGCAGGGCTGGTTAATTCTGCTCAGTTGGCTCAGGGCAGCCTTCAAAGAGAAAACATTCAGGACTTAAGCGATAGAGAGCTGGTACAGGAAAAGACTCATCAGTAATCATTACAATACTATTTGAATAACTGATAGGGTGGGCCTGAGGGAAGGGCTGTGCCAAGGAAGTTAGGGAAGGTCACACAGGAGGAGGCCTGCCTGGAGACAAAAAAGATCAGGGCAGTCGTTTTTTTTTTTTTTTTTTTTAAGATTTTATTTATTTGACAGAGACAGACACAGCGAGAGAGGGAACACAAGCAGGGGGAGTGGGAGAGGGAGAAGCAGGCTTCCCGCGGAGCAGGGAGCCCGATGCGGGACTCAATCCCAGAACCCTGGGATTATGACTTGAGCCGAAGGCAGACGCTTAAGGACTGAGCCACCCAGGCGCCCCAAGGCAGTTGCTTCTTTAAAGCACTTTTGGCCAGGCTTATTGCTAGAAAATGACAACACTGACCTCCGTACTATCTACATGGTCACAAATCCCACAGACTCAATACCCACATCCATTAAGGCACCAATTCTCCTTATGTGTACAGTGTTTTCTCCCCTTTCTGATTGTAAATTCCTGCGGGTTAAAATCTTATCTTTAAGGAAAGCACTAAATACAAAAGAGGTACTCAAAAAAATGTTAGTTTTCATCCTCCCCACTCTCCTCTCCCTTCCCCCAAGGTCTTGCACAAAGGCACTCAATGAACATCTGGGTGAATCGACCAACTATTTCCAGGTACTGAAAAATGATGCTGCATTCCACTTACATTTGATTTGCATAGACCAAAAATCTGTATTAATGATATCTTAGAAGACTTGCAAAGGGTTTTTTCTTTCTCAAAACCTTCTCATCTATGACCTCATTTGATCCTCACATTGTGCTGGAAATCAACCTGAAAGGTATTTATTTATTCACCCTGGTTTTCAAGATGAGGACTCTCAGTCCAGAGCTAATTTGTCCAAGATTACACAGGTGACATGAGAACAAGCCTAGATCTCTGATTTTCTGAATTCTAGGCTAGTACCTCTCCCACTACGCTATTGGTTACTTTTAAGTCTGGCATTTCTCACTACCTCTCACCATACACAAAAATAAACTGCAGCTAAGATAAAGACATAAGCAGAAAATATACAACTATAAGAATGTCAAAAGGAACTACAGGGGGGCACCTGGGTGCTCAGTCCTTAAGCGTCTGCCTTTGGCTCAGGTCATGATCCCAAGGTCCTGGGATCGAGCCCCATATCGGGTTCCCTGCTCAGCCGGGAGTCTGCTTCTCCCTCTCCCACTCCCCCTGTTTGTATTCCCTCTCTCCCTGTCTCTCTGTCAAATAAATAAATAAAATCTTAAAAAAAAAAAAAAAAGGAACTACAGGGAAGTATTTTTATAATCTTGAGGTAGCGTCACAAAAACCCAAAAGCCACAGGCAGACTTGACTACGTAAAACTTTTAAAATTCTGTGTAAAGACCCCATTAAAGTAGTTAAAGATAACTCATGGCTTTACCCCACCCCTTATTATTTTACCCACTCTGTGTTTTCCACAGTGATTTTTGCTCTCCTTGCAATTATTCTTTTCCATGAAAATTTTACTTTATTCTAAATTTTTAAAGATTATTTATTTATTTGAGAGAGAGCACATGCGGGGAGGAAAAGCGGAGGGAGAAGCAGACTCCCCGGTGAGCAAGGAACCTGACCAGACCAACCATGGGACTCCGAAGGACTCGATCCCAGGACCCTGGGATCATGACCTAAGCCGAAGGCAGACGCTTAACTCACTGAGCCACACAAGCACCCTTTTCCATGAAAATTTTAAAATCAGGTTAAGTTCCATGCAAAGTCCCGTTTTAATTAGAACTTACCTTAATCGATAGCAAAAACTCATGTCTCTACAAAGTTAAGTCTTTCTATTCATGGACTTGCTAAAACTCCCCATTTAACCAAGACCTTTTTGTCTTTCACTAAAATAGTCTGATTTTCTTAATATATGACTTGCAGTTTCCTGTCAAATTTATTTCAAGAAGTGTAATATTCTTATTGTGAGATTATTTATTTCATCACATTTTTATGGTTGGTGGTTCTTATATTTTATGCATACAATTTTTGTTTGTTAATCTCCCATCTGGCCATACTGCTGAACTCACTAGTTTTAGTATTTTGTCAGTCAATTCTCTTTCTTGATGAATGTATCATATGAAAATAGTGAGACTTTTCAATGGCCAGGAGCTCCAGTACAATGTTAGCTTTGATGGTAAACATTCCTGTCTTATTCCTATTTTTTTAAAGATTTTATTTATTTATTTGGCACAGAGAGAGAGATAGTGAGAGAGAGAGAGCACAAGCAGGGGGAGCAGCAGGCAAGCAGAGGGAGAGGAAGAAGCAGGCTCTCCACTGAGCAAGGAGCCCGATGCAGGGCTCAATCCCAGGACCCTGGGATCATGACCTGAGCCAAAGGCAGACGCTTAACCGACTGACCCACCCAGGCGCCCCTTATTCCTATTTTTGATAGGAATGTTTCAAATAATTTCCTGTAAAGCATAAATTGCCCCCCCCAAAAAGGCTGTAAGATAAACGAAAAACTAAGAGAAAGTACTTTAAATGCATATGACAAACAAAAAGTTAATATAACTTAGAGAAGACGCAACAGAAGTTGCTCAACTCTACTACCGGTGACATGCAAATTTAAACAATGAAATTACTATTTTTCATCTATCAAATTGGCAACTGCACTAAAAATTCATAGTATCCAGTATTGCTATGTTATAGGAAATGGGAACATTGACACATGGTTCTGAGTGAGCATGTAAATTGTTACAAACTGAAATTCAATTTCACAGAATTGATTAAAATTTAAAATGCACAGGGGCGCCTGGGTGGCTCAGTCCACTGAAAGTTGGCCTTCACTCAGGTCAATTTCCCAGGGTCCTGGGATCAAGCCCCACATTGGGCTCCCTGCTCAGCTGGGAGCCTGCTTCTCCCTCTCCCTCTGCCACTCCCCCTGCTTGTGCTCTCTCTCTCTCAGATAAATAGAGAAAATCTTTTAAAAAAAATTTTTAGGGGCGCCTGGGTGGCTCAGTTGTTAGGCGTCTGCCTTCAGCTCAGGTCATGATCCTAGGGTCCTGGGATCAAGCCCTGCATCTGGCTCCCTACTCGGCAGGAGCCCTGCTTCTCCCTCTCCCACTCCCCCTGCTTGTGTTCCCTCTCTCGCTGTGTCTCTCTCTGTCAAATAAATAAATAAAATCTTAAAAAAAAATTTTTAATGCACATATTCTATCTATAAATAATCTATAAATGCAAAAGGATAACTATAGGAAGATGTTCCTTATGGCATTATTTTAAAAAATAATGGAACTAACCTAAATGTTCATCAGGATGAGTCTAGACAAATCAAAGTACAAATGTAAGTTAGAATATTATGTAACAATTGTTAAAATGTTAAAAAACTTAGATATCTACAATGTAACACTAGTGTCCAGCACTGTAGTTGCTCAATAAATATACTCTGGATGAAAAAAAATTGTATGAACATAGAAAAAAGTCTGGAAGTATATTTGCCAAACTGATAAAAGTGACTATCTTCAGGAGCATTGGATAGTAGAAAAAGGAAACTTAACATTTTTGCCTTTTATTCTTATGTGTGTGCGGACTTGTCAAAATAAGTATGAGATATTTTTTTTTAAATTAAAGACTTATTTCTAATAACGTTTCTCTATTTTTATCTCAATTTTATCATGAGTCTAAGAGCACAAAGATTTGCTGTCAATGGCTCAAAACAAAGTGCTCAGGGAAATGAAACCCGTGTACAAAGAGTAGTTGGGAATTCCTCTTTTCCATAAATAAATATTTTTTTCTTTTGGCATCTCAATCCTCGTAAACTCACAACCTGACAGCACCTACAGCAGAAGCTGAGACATAAATGGACTGACATTTCCTTCCATTAAGAACACTTGGCATAATCCATCTTTAGCGGAACCTCTCCCTAATAGCTCAGATTGGGAGATTCTAAAGAAAAGTTCAAGTTTCCATTTTTTAACGCTGGACCCGGGGGCCACCCTAGATCGCTAATGAAACTAGTCTTCTACAGAGGGGAGTCCTATGGCTTTTTCCAGGCGAGAAGGCCAATGTCAGATGCTGGAAAGTCTGGAATGAAGGGGTAAGCGGTACAAGTTAACCAGACCGGCCTCGGGACGCGCCCGGATTGAGTGTACACGGAAGAAGCGTTTAAAGAAGTTAACTCCTCTCCCAGCTGACTGGGCGGCCCCAGAATCTGCAGAGCTAGGCCTGATAGATAACTTTCAGATAAAGAGGACCTCGGCTGAGTTACGTGAAAAGGCTGGGTACGAACTATTCAGGCTCTACTTGGGGCTGCAAGCTCAGATGCGACAGGGAGAACGTCCGCGAAGGGAGACTGATGGCGTTTTTTCAAGGAGCCTCAACCAGCCCACCTAGCAAAACCTAGCACCCAGCAAACGTCACTTCAGGGTCTTCGTTCCTGCCCTCAGCCAAGATGGCCGCCGGGGCGCGCCTGTACCATGGCGCACGCGTCGTACCGCCGGTCCGCCCCCTTCCCGTCCTTCCGCGCGCCGGCACCGCCCACTCACCAGCTGCACCCCCTCCCAGCGTCCTCAGCCTCACCCCCTTTCTGGCTGCTCCCGCCGGTCCAGGCTCCGAGCCCGGAAGTGGATATTGCTGCTCGGCTGAGAGGACGAGGGGAGGGGGAAGTGCTTCCGGGGAAACGGGCCCCGGGTTGGTGTTTGTAAACTTGCCTCGGTCCCGGCAGGGCAGCGGCGGCCACGGGGTTGGCACGGTGTGCTGGGGCCTGGAGGAGGCGCCGCGCGGTGGGGGAGACAGCGGGAGGCCGCGCCTGGCAGGTAGGAGCACGCCTCAGGGAACGCAGCGTCGTCCGGGCAGGCGGCAGCGCCTCAGCTGCTCGCAGGCCGTGGGGCGCCGCGCGGGAAGGGGGAGGGGAAGGGAGGAGGGGCGCGTGGCGAAGGGAGGGGGCGCGCCGGGGAGGGGAAGGGGCCGCGCGCGCGCGCGCACCGCCCCCCGCCCGCCAGTCCGGCCGCGTTAGCGGTCAGGCGGAGGGGGGCTTGCTTGGCGGGGACGCGGGCGCGAGCACGCACCTCGCGCGCTCCTCGGTGCTCTCCTCCGGCTCCGTGCGGCGGGGCGCTGCGGCTGGCTGGCTGGCTGGCTGGCTGGAGGAGGAGGAGGAGGAGGAGGAGGAGGAGGGAGGGAACGCGGAGCGCCGGCCTCCGCCTGCCTGCCTTCCTCCGCAGCGAGTTTCCGTACCTTCGGGCGGACTCGGTGAACGCGCACGTGTGGGCTGGCCCAGCGCACACTGCCAGTCCGGTTGCTGACTTGCTACTCAGGCGTCCAGCGATAGCCTCTGAGCTTTTCTCCACCCCAGTTCTGGCCTCCTTAATAGAGTGCTAGCTTCGCGGCCCGGCCCACTCGGCACAAAAGCCCCGGAGGGCCTCCGCCCCCTTCTATTCGTAAGATGGCAAATCCGAGCAGTTGGCCTGTTGCAGTTCTTCCATGAGAGGCCCCAGTTACTTTTACTCCCGTTGGCTGCTCCTCTTTGCCCTGGAGACCAGTTTCTTCTGACCTAGAAAGAAAACTCTGCTTAACTAATGCCCTCTTCCTGAGGTTCACAGAGAGCGCCCACCAAAAAAAAAAAAAAAAAAAAGTTCAGCCTACTGCAGGTCGAATGGCCTGAGAATGTTGGACCTAACAGCCCCATCTCCTTTTCTGGTTTCAGGTTTCTGAAACAGATCGTGAACTTCAACGAGAGGATTCGGTTGGAAAACGAACACCAGCAGACTTTTTCTTCAGATCATAGGCACGAGCCAGGCAGAGTCCAGGGATTCTTGGAACATCTATCTTCCCTTTGGAGGACACTAAGATCTATTTGAAGACAAAAGCAGTTCAATATGGCAGCAGGACGGAAGGGACACAAAGGAGTTGTTACAGTGATTTGGTGACAGTTCTTCAAACAACAGTGTCTTAGGAAAGGTGGATCAAGAAACTCCTGAACTTTTGGGTTGCATTAAGTGAGAAATCAGCATGGCTCAGGTAAAAAGCTATAGAATCCTCCTCCTTCAAGATCACTGGGAAACGTGTTTGCAGTTTCACTCTTGAATGCTGCCTTAGTCAACATATTGACCAACCCAGTGAGCCAAGCTCTGTATTAAGCACCAGGGGGAGATCTAGAGGAAGGAAAGGAGACAGGCCACAGCCCCTGCCTTCAGGGAGCTTCCAGTCAAATGAAGGAGGTAGGCTATTCTGCATCACAGGCACTGATGGGACATTTGTGAAACAATTACTCAGTTTACACTTGGTACGTTAAGTGCTGAGGGGCATGAGGGAGTGAACAGTCTGGTGAATGCTTCATTTTTTTTTTCAATAGGAATTAATTGAGCTCCTGTTTCATGCAAGGCATTATGCTGGGGATACAAAGATGAGTAAGATTGTCCCCATCCCCAGCAAGCTTCCAGGATAGTTGGGTTGGGGTGGGGGGAAATGGAGAGACAGTCTATTATTTACCTTTATATTCACAATACCTTGCATAGTGATTGATTAGCAGCAGAGACTCAATGAATCTGTTGATTGAAGGAACATGCAATAATAGAGGTATGTACACTGCAGAGGAGAGAGAAGGGTACCTCTGCCTGGATGGAAAAAAGCAGGTGAAGCTTGAAGAACGCATAGGATTTTGCTAGATAAACAAGCAGAACAGGACATTCAGACAGGGAGAACTGCATGGGCAGAGGCTTAGAGGCATGGGAGAATGTGATGAGGTTAGGAGTACTGCAGATAGTTTGCTAGTTAAGGAGGAAGGGGCTTAAATGGGTTAGGGGGATAGGGTAGGTAGTGATAGAGGGATAAGTTTAGAGTGAGGGAGTTGTTTCCTGGAGAAGTTAAGAGTATAACCCAAGGGCCTTTTATGCCTTGCTAAGGAATTAGACTTTATTCTGAATGAATGGGAACTCTCTGAAGAATGTTAAGCAGCAGAGTGACATCAGATCAGTGTATTTAGAAGGTAATTGTCATTGTGAGGGGAGAGGATGGATTGGAGAGACAGGATGATCTGTTAGGTTGCTGTAAGTGTGGATAGCAAAGCCATGTGCGGGCATCCCCAGAGCTTCTCCCAGCTTTCTTGCAGGGACCCTCCTGTACCAGTCTCACCAGGATGGCAGCCTGATTAGAGTTTAATTGGCTTTATTCCAGCTGCATGCATGGCTTCCTTCTTTCCTTGCAGATTAGGAGCCCTCGGTTTCTTCTTCCTTTGTTTGCAACCCACTTCACGGCATCATGTTCACTCTTGTTCTGAGAAACTGCCTCTCACTAATCACTAACTTTATACTGGGCACTGCTAGGCATTTGTATCTTAGTTTTATTCTCATCAACCCTGTGAGAGTAGATACTCTCATAAACATTTTGCATTTAAGGAAACTGAGGCCTGAAGAGGTGGAGTAATTTGCCCAAGATTATACAGTACAAACAGCAGAGCTAAGCTTTCCACCTCTAGACCTTTCTGTCCAAAGTCCTTGAAGGAGAAAGAAAAGAAGGGGTCCCAGGATATACTAAAAGGAATTTCTTTTTTTAAGAGAGTGTTTTTAAAAGGAATTTTTTTTAGTAAATCACTTGTGGAAGTTTGCTGATCAACTATTTCTTTAAAGTGTTTCTTCAAAAAAAAAAAGTTTTTTCAGTAAGAAAAGTATATTCTCTAGTGCTGGCTAAACAAAGTCAGTTTGAAGAATGTAGCCATGAAAAGAGGAAATTTTTTTAATCATTCCTTGTTTAAGTAATTTTTTTAAACTATGCACAGAGTAGAGAATGTGAAAATATATGGATTTGCACACAAATAAATGGCCTTGGAGGTCAAGAGAAAGTGATACTCAACCCTAAAATCCTTCCAAGTGACTTAATTTTTATATCTGTTAAAATTGACAACACCTAGGGAATTTAAAATCTAAGGGGAGACATAACTTAGTTTTGCTGATAAACATGCTTTTGGGACCTGATAGAATATATATTTGGCACCAGTGATGTCTGCCAATCATAAGTGGCCTCTGAACCTCCCGGTGAGAGAGGAAGGAGGAAGTTCTGCTAGAAATCTCCCATTTCAGTGCATCAGCAGGGCAGACCCTCCTGCCCATTCACAAGGCCAAGTACCTGGTAACAGGTCCTAGCACATTGCTAATGACAAAAGTGTCAATAATACTTGGTTATTCACTTGATTTGTATTTAAATGCTGATGTATAACAAGTAACTTGTTCCTGGTGAGGTGAGTTAGGGAGGACTCTTGAAGGAAGCAGAGTTTTGCAGCAGAGAGGGACACTCCCTAGAGAAGCAGTTTGTTTGTGGCTGGGTGTGAAAGGTAGTTCTATAGAAGATGGCAGCCTGTTTTTGCCCTGCCCTGCCAGGTGACCTGACACCTCATCTCCTTTCAACTTAGGCAAGTCTCCTGGCTTGTGAAGGCCTAGCAGGTGTGAGTTTGGTTCCCACTGCAGCCAGCAAGAAGATGATGCTGAGCCAGATTGCCAGCAAGCAGGCCGAGAATGGAGAGCGGGCAGGTAGCCCTGATGTGCTGAGGTGCTCAAGTCAGGTACAGCGTTTGAGTCCATTGTGGCACCTGGGGGTCGGGTGGCCCAAGCTCTCTGCCAGGAGATGCCAAGCTTTGATTGCTCAGTGCTTCCGTTTAGGGAAGTGGGGAAAAGGGATCCAGCTGGGGAATGAATGAATGTGGGTATTTTAGAGAGCTAAGGAAGGACTTGACCTATAACCCCTTAACACCATAGTACTTGGAGAGGAAATGGATGAGTACCTTCTCTAAATCTTTGGGGCAGGTGGTTACTGTCATTTAGAAGTTGTCTGCAGCACAGCATTTGGTTTCCTGTCTTGTGTGGGGAGATAGACTGTGAGTTTAGCTTTGATTTATTTTTAAAGGGCCACCGAAAAGACAGCGATAAGTCCCGGAGTCGCAAAGATGATGACAGCTTGGCTGAGGCCTCTCATTCAAAGAAGACTGTTAAAAAGGCAGGTAATGGGGTAATCCCCAAACTGGTACCGTTTGGTAATGGGGTAATTCCTTTTCTTTCGTCTGTGGCTCAACCTGGAGTTTTCCCTAGATGTTTTGGTCACTCATAGCCAATGAGTGTGTCACTCTTATTTCCTCCATAGGCCACTTTGGTCTTTGATCTCTGCCCTCTCCAGAACATCTTTGGTAAAGGAAAGAGGGCCAGGGAAGCATGGGATCCTGTGGCAAAGGGGCAGGCAGACCTCCCTCAGGTCACATTCAGAGGTGTTGGGTTTGATGGGGCAGACAGTTTACC
Organism: Phoca vitulina; assembly: GCF_004348235.1. NCBI lineage: Eukaryota > Metazoa > Chordata > Mammalia > Carnivora > Phocidae > Phoca > Phoca vitulina. The sequence goes on along the minus strand of NW_022589726.1, from coordinate 18,132,952 downwards.
CATGCCCACCACCTTCCTCAGAGGGTCTCTTAACTCTAGGGAATGAGGGAGATGACAACATCAGAAAGATTACTTTGTCCAGCAACTGGAAATTGACCCAGAGTAGAATGGGGACAGAAAGGCGGCTGAGGGATAGCCTTATGACATGCCTGATTGTTGCCCCTAGGTGGTGGTAGTGGAACAAAATGGTTCTTTTCAAGTAAAGATTCCCAAAAATTTTATTTGTGAACACTGCTTTGGAGCCTTTAGGAGCAGTTACCACCTCAAGAGGCACATCCTTATTCATACTGGTAAGTCTCTTGCTCATATTCAGTAGTCTGTAGTTGTGTGTGTATGCGTGTGTGTAGCTCTTATTGGGTTTGTTTTAGGGGCTGAGTATCAGAAATAAAGGAAGAAGATAAGTGAATTAGCTAGAAAGATTTTGTGGCTCTGTATCTAGTGTCAGAGACCGACAGCTTTGGGGACCTTTCCTCATTAGGTGTCCGTACATTGCTAAAAATTAAAAATTTCTGGGAAAATACCTGGAATGAAGTCCCTACCTTGTGTACCTCCTGATACTAACTTCTCTCTCCACTTGGGCCAGGTGAGAAGCCATTTGAGTGTGATATATGTGATATGCGCTTCATCCAGAAGTACCACCTGGAGCGTCACAAGCGTGTGCACAGTGGCGAAAAGCCCTACCAGTGTGAACGGTGTCATCAGGTAAGCTCACGTGTCACCCGTCTACCCCACACAACAAACTTTTCCTTCACCAAGAACCAGGGCCAGCCCCCATCCCCTTCCCAACAAGGGGCCACATCGAATTCCTGGCCATGGTAGAGTTAGTACCTCAGGGTGAGGTGTTTCTCTCTGGCCTTATGCAGCTGTTTATGGGAGGGGCCATGAGAATAATTGTAATAACAGTAGCATTTCTTGTGTACCTATTCTGTGCCAGGCACTGTGAGAGCATATTTAACATAGATTATCTTTTTAATTCTGATGTTAATTCCGTAAAGAGCTGTGTTGTCGTCATTTCACATTTGGGGAAATTGAGATTCAAAGAGGTTAAGTGTCCTAAGGACACAGCAGATGGAGGGCAGAGGCAGGATTCAGTCAAACTCAGAGCTGGTGCACCTGGAAGAAGAAAGACAATCTCTGCCCGGGGGGTCAGTGTCTGACTTGATGAGAATGTAAGAGCTAGACCAAAACAAGACAAGAACAAAAGACAAGAAATGATAACAACTAACATTTCCTGGATGCTTTGTTCCACCCGCTTACACTGAATCTCAAAACACTAGAATGAGAGCTCCATGAGGCAGAGATTTTGCCCCTCTGGTTCTCCACTCTATCCTCAGCCCCAAGAACTGTACCTGCCTTGAGACAGACACTCAATAAATATTGGATGAATGACGCAGCCCTTCTGTGAGTAGGTACTTTTAGCCCCGTTACAGATGAGCGTACAGATTGAGTGCTGTCAGATACCGTGTCCAAGGTTGCACAGCCACTGAGTGCTAGAGCCAGGACTCCCGACTTCAGAGCCTGCGCTCTTTTTTTTTTTTTTTTTTTTAAAGATTTTATTTATTTATTTGACAGAGAGAGAGACACAGCGAGAGAGGGAACACAAGCAGGGGGAGTGGGAGAGGGAAAAGCAGGCTTCCCGTGGAGCAGGGAGTCCAACGCAGGGCTCGATCCCAGGACCCCGGGATCATGACCTGAGCCGAAGGCAGACGCTTAACGACTGAGCCACCCAGGCGCCCCGGAGCCTGCGCTCTTAACCACTGTGTGCTCTTGCCATCTGTGCACTTGCTGAGGGCATGTGGAGCGGGATGCGTGCCTCCCGTGTGGGGAAGGCAGAGCTAGCCAACAGGTAGCTGAGGTTCTCCTCTCAACACTTAATCCTTCCTTTCTTCTCAGTGTTTTTCTCGGACAGATCGATTACTCAGACACAAACGGATGTGCCAAGGGTGCCAGTCCAAGACTTCCGACGGGCAGTTTTCTCTATAGGCGCAAGGGGCCCTGGGTGGTGGGAGTGATCAGAAGAATTTACCGAAGAGCGCACCCCCTCTGGTCTGATGGTCCCACCACCACCCCCGTCTGTACCTGTCCCCCTCCTGGAGGAGTGGACCCAGGAGACCAGAAGAGTGCATCAGGGGACAGCGGCCTCAGAGCCTCAGCTCTGTAAATAATCTGAGACTATGAGTATCTCGGGGAAATTCCTACAGCATTCCTGGGTAGGGAAGCTAGTCCCTGGACCCTTGGCTGAGGTTATAGGTGGGGACTGAAGGTACAGGACCAAGACTGGTGTGGCTCCCACAACCTTGGACTCCAGCTGGCAGCTGAAATGGAAAGGATTGGGGAGAGGGATTTGTTTGTTTGTTCTGTTCTTGTTTTTGTTTATTCAAAAGCAATTTTAGCAGCTACACTGTGGATACAGGTAATATGGAGGCATAGAGCCCTGGTTAAAGCAGGGACAATGGCTGGCCCGGCCCTCCCCAGAGTTGAGTTTTTAGTTGCAGTTGATCCTCAGTGTTCCACAGCCCTGCACCTCACCTTCTGTTTGAAGGAGAGGAGGATCAGGGATGGCAGCTGAGTTTACCTTGGTCTCCTTATACACTGTAGGGACAGAAGGAAGAATGGCGGGAGGAGCAGACAAGGGCTGGGTACAACTAGAGTGGGCAGGTACCTCTTCCTTCCTCCAGGGAAGAGCGAGAGCTGTGCCCACGGCTGTTGCAACGGCCCAGGCCACCCTGGTACCTGATGGGGTCAGCTCAAGTGCCTTGTGGAGGGAACTTGGGTGAGAGCGGCCCACGGAGCCCTTCCGTGCCCTCTTTGGGCACTCCATCTTGGAGATAGCGTGTGGCTACCTCGCTGCCGTTGACTCCTGAGCCAGACAGAGGTTTTGAGCAGGTAGTCATGGATACCAAAGGGGGTTCTCTCTCCTTGTGCCCTCTTAGGAACAACCCGAGACTAGTCCCAAGTTGAGCAACAACTGTTCAAGAAACAAAGGAGTTTGGTGTCCCCTGACATGACTGTTGAGCAGTGTGAGCTGCTCTCCCTGCCCAAGTCCTATCACTGTATTCAGGTAGGAGATAGGGGTGTGGCCTTTGGTCCCAAAGAATAAGATCTTCGCTTCCTTCTTAATGGCCATCCCTACCCAACAAAGAATTGGGGGGAGGGGGTGCTGCAGAGAAAGGACTGAGGAAGAAACCTATTGTAGGTTTTATTCTTAATCATATTCTTTGCTCCTCTCTGCCCCAACACCACCACCCTATCCACCCCCAAAAAAGTGATCAGGGGTGTGTGTGTGTGTGTGCGCGCTTGAGTGTGTTCATTGAAATGTGTGCTTGTGTTTGTATGCTTGGAGATGGCATATTATTGAGCCAAACCCTTCTCTGGCCCTCAACTCAGGGGAGGATGAGCATGAAACAGCCCCCACCACCACCACCAAATCTGAGGGTGCTTGAGGTCCCAGCTGAGGAACTTGATTTAGGGGAGTGAAGGGCTTTGTTTTGGAGAGGTTTTTTGGGGGTTGATTCAGCAGGCTGGTTAGGGTGTTTAACTCAAGCCAAAGCTTGTAAACATGAATTTTCTAAAGTGAAATAAAAAAGCCTCTGCCTGCTATGGAAGGTTCTGGGGTTTGGCCCCCACTGTGGCCTGCCCTGACCTGTAGAGGGGAGTAATCATGGAGTAATCATGGAGGCTTGGTGAACCTGACCACGCTGTCAGTGGGGATCTAAGATGACAGCTCCAGGCAGTGTAACTTCATTTCCTAGATGTAGGAACAGCAGCAGAAAGCTCCTGGCTGTCAGGTGTGCGGGAGGGGGGTGGGGGGCTCTGTACCTCTGAAATGTGAGGATTTCAGGGAAAGAAAGGTGTGGCACCCTGCAGACTTGCTCTGACGGCTCCTGAGGTCCTTTGGCAGAGACACTGGGCAGTGTTTGCTGCCTGTGCTCCTGTAGCTTTATGCTGGCACCTGCATTTGCTATGGTCCAGGGCCTAGACCTCAGTCCCTGAAGCTGCCCTGTGGTCCCTGCAAGCCGGGTATCTTCCCGTGTGTGAGCGAGCCCCTTGCCTGTTAGAGACCTCTGCTGGGGCTGGAATTTATCATTTACCTCTGGGAATACATTCCTGGAAGGAAGCTACATTTAGAAAACCTCTCCCACGAGCACTTTTGAAAATAGGAGGCTTCATTCCCTGCCACTTGCAGCTAATCTGTTTAGGGTTGGAGTGAGTGTGGCGAGAATCCCGAGTGACCTATGCCCCTACGTGTGTGGATGTGTGCTTAGGTCACAGTGTGCCGTGGCCCCCCACAGCCTCAGCCTCCTGCCGGGGTGGGAGGGAGAGGGAATTTGTGAGCAGATGTGGAAAGAGCCATACCGGAAGCACCCCTGCCAAGGATTGGGTGTGGAGGCAACTCAGGAGCAGGTAGGTGCTTAGTTCAGTTGTCCAGGTGCTGAGGTTCTGGGGCCAAGGATGTGTGAGGAGAGAGGAGCAAAGAGGTGAAAGGAGTGATTCAGCCTCCCAGAGGGCCCAGAAGCCCCACTTACACCCTAGGGAAACCACAGACAAAGAGCGCTGCAGAGGCTTCTGGGCCTATGCCCCAGCCCTCCTCAGCTGGTGGGGTCTAGCACTGGACAGATGCCTCAGGTGCGTTTGGAGTGAAGGGAGAGGGAGCTAGGGCAGGCTCTCAGAGACCAGGACGTGGAATTTGGGGACCTGGGAAAGAGCACCAGTTCTGGGGGGGCCCTTGTATGGGGCCCTACCAGCCCTGCACTTCCCTGCACCCCAATTCTTCTCCGTCCACCCCCCAACAGCCTCTTTCATCACGTAGCTACTGATTGTGCCCTATGGCTTGACATTGGAGGGTTAAATGAGATGTGGGGGGTCCCGCCACAACTTCTAACCCTCTCCCCAGACGCTCTTTGCCTCTGCTGCAGTCCTGGGGCTTTTATCTTAATCCCTCCCAACTCTTCCTCTCTGCCTTCTCCCTCCCTCTCTCTCTCTTTTTTTTTAATATACTTATTTTGCTATTGGGGGAGGGGAATATCAAATGAACAAGATCACTTTTAAATGGTAGTTTTTATAAGATGTTATAAACTTGTATCTTTTTACCATTAAAGTGCAGTGTATGTTCCTTCGTGATATATTTAGGATATTTAAATAAAAAGAAAATGGGGCTTTTCTACATACTATCTCTTTTTTTGGGAAAGCTGCTGCTTTGGGGCCACAGTGGTTTTCCGTTTTCCCCCCAAATATAACCACCCCAAACATCCAGCATCCTGGAAACCACCGTTTAAAACTCCCCTCCACAGAAGAGCAACAAGTGGAAGTAAAAACAGGATATCACTTCTGAATAAGAAAAACAAAACAAAACACGCACGCCAGAACAGAATGAGGTTAGGGTACCAGCGTGTGTCTCAAAGTGTGGCTCTGCAGCCCTTCTGCATCAGCATAGCCTGGGGATTGAACAGCCCACCCCCAGCGGCCACTTCCTGAATGTCCTGCACGTCGGGTTAGAGCCAGTCTCCCCACCCTTAGGTGCTGGGGGGGAGGACTGAGGCCCAGGCTGCACAGCCTGCTCTGGCCGTGGGTAAAGCAAGATGACCGCTATGCTCTTGAGGTAAGAGTCTTTATTGTATACGGGGGCGCAGGGGCTGACCGCCACTCGTGAGGTAGGGAAGCGAGGCTGTGGGGGTAGGCAGCCCTCGGGTGTCAGAATGAAGTAGGTGGTGACCATTCCTCAGTAGTCCCCTACCAGGCTGCTGAGAAGAAAGAGAAGAGCCCTGGGAGGAGTGTTCCTCCCCCCGCTTCAGAGAAGGGGACTCCCTGCCTCCTGAAAGTGGGGGTTGACCGTGGTCGTGATGGCACTTCTGTAGAGAGGATTGCTGTCCTGGGGAGGGAGGTTGGAAACGATGAGGAAAAGTCCCAGGTCTCCTCCTTTATCTAAGCCTAAGAGGCCAACCTCGAGCTTGAGCAGCACCCCAAGAGCTGATGGACGTTAGCAGGGGGGTGGGGCAGAGGAGGCACAGACCAAAGTGAGGGGGATAGCCTAGGTGGAAGGAGTCAGGGCTGAGGGTGGGATGGGAAGCAGAGAGCAAAGAGGTCCTAACCAGGGAGAGCCCAGTAGGGTAGAAGGCAGTCTCCCCACCTGCTTCCAGTTGAGCTGCTGCCGCTCCTTCTCAAAGCGCCTGTATTCTCGGCGATCGTAGATTTCCACAGAAAGCCGGTAAGCCAGCACTATCCCCAGGCCCACTGCCACGATGCCCCCCATGCAGCCCAGCACAATGGCCTGGGTGTGATCTACTCCTATGGACAAGAAACAACACAGCGGGGCATGGGGATTGGTGGGCAGTTGCCCACAGTGTGTCCAGCCTCCCCGTCCCTGCCTGTCATTGAAAACAAAGGGAACCCGGCAGTGGCCAAGGTTATCCTCGGTGGCCAAGGCCTTAGTCTCCTCTAAGTCTCCCATCGCCTCCACTTTTGCCTGGACTCACTGCTCTACTTCAACCCCTAGCCTGGTTTCCCATTCTCTCCACCTCCCCAACCCCAGAGTTCTGAGGCCCTACCCATCAAATTTCCAGGGCTCCCTTCGGCATGTCCACGGCATCCCTGCCCACTTACTCTCTTGGGGTCTCACTCTTAGCATGACCTTGTCTTTGGCTTCCTCCTCCACCAGGAAGAAGAACAGCTGGTTGTCCAGGGTCCTCCCTTTGCACCAGCCATCATCCAGGATAGGGGCGAAAGTCAGAGTCACGTTGGCAGAGGCACAAGCCCTGCTGCAGTTGAGGGCCAGGGGACCAGTCCCAAAGGCTCCACACTCCGCACAGTCCCTGTCCGGTGGACACCAGGAGGTTACCAGCTGGGCAGCTGTCACCCACGCTACATGGCAGGAAGGAGCGGGCTGGTGGAGTGGCTCAGCAAGCCCCGCTGCGCCCCTGCTCCCAGGCTGCCGGACCCGAGGCCTCACCTGTATCTCTCGCAGGACGTCTCGCAGCCTGGGCACTGCTCACAGAGGGCGCCGATGTGGCCGTCCGAGCACTGGCAGCGGTTGCACTCGCAGCGTCCGTGCCCACTGCAGAGATTGCCGTCGGGACTGATACAGCTGTCCGTGTCCCCACTGCACTCGCACGCTCTGCCCGTGTGGTTGGCGTAACAGTGACACAATCCACATCGGCAGCGGCCAAAGCCTGGGGCAGAGCCACGCACGGGCTGACACCCATACTCTTCACACACACTGGCATCACGTGCCACCACGGGCTGCCTAGAGCTGGTCTGCTCCTGTGCAGCCAGTTCCCTCCCAAGTGGGCCAGGCACCTGCAACTCCTACACCAGAATCCTCCATACCTGCCCTTAGGGCCATGAAGTTCCCAGAGCCTAAATACCCATGGGAGCCACTCTGCCCCCCCACCCCCAGCCTTCTCCCAAAGTCTGCAGGTACCTCCACAGAGGACGCCCTCATGGCGCTCACAGCTAGCGTCGTCACACTCGCACAGACGCCCGGAGCTCTGTCCACTGCAGCTGCAGCGTCCACAATGACACCGTCCCTTCCCGCTGCACAAGGGCCCCGTCCCGTTGGGGGCCCGGCACCCAGATTCCAGATCCGGGGAGGACAGCTCAGCCTCAGAGCATTCACAGAGTCGACCCAGGCGGCCGGGGGCACAGCTGGGAGGGGAAGGCGGAGGCCGAGTCAGGCAGAGCCAGGCAACGGAAAGGTGGGTCAGAGGGTTTGACCATCCCTTGACCTCTCTTTCCTAGGATCCTCTAAACCTAAGCTCTCAAAAGAGTTGAAGAGAGATGAGTGGCTGAAGGGATGCTGGTGTATGGTTGAGCGCCAAGAAGAGTGGAGGGGGTTCTGGTGGAGGGGAGGGTTTTGGCATATCTGGGAAGCTTCAGATGAAACTTGGGGTGGAGTCTTGGGATGGCTGGAAAAAGATGTCTAGAGACGCCAGTGGGAGGAGAGAAGGGAAAAGAAGAACATCGGGCTCAGTCATGTGTGGGGAGCCACATGGGTGAAAGGAAGCTGGAGCCCTCACCTGCATACCCCGCATTGTAGGAGCCCCTGGCCATCACTGCAGTGGGGGGCCTGGGGCTGGGTGTCCCCGCAGTTACAATCACACAGCGTGTGCAACTCCACAGTCAGCTCTTCTGAGAAGCCAAGGGCTCGCAGCTTCAGAAGATGGGGCTCTGAGAAGCAGCGGGTAGCTTGGAGAGTAACCAAAAAATTCACCTGAGGACAGTGTGGGCAGAAATCAGACTTAAGGTCCTGTGTCCACACACACACACACACACACTAAACCTATTGATCCTCCAGAACCTATTCCTTAAGAAATTGAGGGATAGGATCATGCTAACACCCATCTCTTAGACACCCACTGGAGGAAGACACTCATTAAACCCTTTTAGAAAGGATGGATGGAGAACTACCCCATGCTTTTGCATTGTTCTCTGTGTCTGCCTCCCATCTTTTCCTGCCTGCTTCAATTTCCCTCCCCCACCCCCACTTCCTTCCTTCCGCCTATCTCGGCTGGCTCTCACCGTCTGGTTGGTTCGGACGTGGTTGCACTGGCCCCGGTCCCCAGCCTCACTCTCCCTCTTCTCAGGATCCCCACACTGAGATTCATATGAGATGTGGACCCCCGGAGGGAGTGGAGAGTGTTCGAGGGTCACCGTGGATGACAGGCTCTGTGGAAGGGAGACAGTGAGTAACCACGTGAAGGCAGGACTCCAACCCCACCTCGTGCCCTCTCCAGCCATTTCAAATTCCGCCATAACCCTGCCCTCGGCCCACCGTGGGGCCCCTTGCAACGTGCAGCGGCTGCTTCTCAAACCCCAAATCAGGATATATAACCTGTGCGCGTAAAGGGCTCAAGGGCAGAGTCTTTCAATTGAGTTTGCCCTGGGAAATTGGATACTGTCTCAGATTTTTCTCACCGTGGCTTTAGGATGTGATCCCTGTCATAAGAAGTCTACAGCATGGTTACAGAGCTAAGCCCAAGAAACACTTAAGGATCTTTATGGTTCCTTCTACCTGTAAAATTCTGTGGGTCCTGTGAAGAATGTCTCTGAATTATTTGTAAGCTCAGTGAAAGTAGGCTCCAGATGTTTCTTTATGTACGGATCGACTGGGGCATGAATGCCAGCCCTTCTGTCTATTATCTATTTTCAGCCTCCTGTGTCTGTATCCCCATCTATAAAATGGGGATGCTAATCGTTAGCAAACAGGGGTTTAGTGGGGTAAATGAGATGGCAAACAGCACGTGCACTTAGGACAGTGCTTGGCACGAAATACCAACTCAATGAATGTTCCTTTCCTTCCTTGCCCAGAGCAGGGCTCCGTGCCAGACACCAGATTTACAAATGTCAGACTGGGGGCGCCTGGGTGGCTCAGATGGTTAAGCGTCTGCCTTCAGCTCAGGTCATGATCCCAGGGTCCTGGGATCAAGCCCCGCATCTCTCCCACTCCCCCTGCTTGTGCTCCCTCTCTCACTGTGTCTCTCTCTGTCAAATAAATAAATAAAATCTTAAAAAAAAAAAAAAGTCAGACTGGGTGAGTGAACGATGAATGACAGCCATAGGCAAACTGTAGGTAGGAGCTGTGGAGAGCTACCCCAAACAGTGATCAGTCCTTCTTAGTTCTGCCACCTCCCCTGAAGGCCCCTTTCCGGTGCCCGCCCTCACCATGCTGCCCAGTCCCAGCCCCTCACATTATAAGCGTCCATGATGAGCTGCACCACGTTGCTGGAATCCTCGCTCAACTCCCCCACTGCAGACTTAGGAATCAGCTTACTCAGCTCCTGGGTTATGAGGAGTCGAGAGAAATGGTGGGTCACAGTTAGAGGGAAGTGGGCTTCTGGGGGGTCTGGAAGGAGGGCGAGGGCGTACAGGAAGTTAGAGAATGGGTCTTTGAGGGAGTTGAGAAAGGCTCGTGGCGGGAAGGTCTGGCACTCAGCCAGTTCTCACCTGGTAGACAGGCAGCGTGGCACTGGTGACGGCAAAGATGGGCTGGATGTTTGCCGCGGACAGGGCCTGGGCTACCTGACCCACAGAGGGGTAGTCCTGGGCAGGGGAGCGGGGACAAGGTGAGCACCGCCGCTCTCCCCCACAACATCCAAGGTGCCCTCCGCCCAGGAAATCCGGGAATCGGCGTTCTACCAGCTAGAGGAACCCCGGAGGCTCAGCAAGGAGGAGGGAGGGGCTCGGAGTGGGGTGACACAGGTTTCTGTCTAAGCAGTGGGGGGACATGGAGAAGAGGAGCTGCTGGGGAAGAGAGCAGGGCGGTCACTGGTAAGGATAAGGAGGTAGGGGTGGGGGTCCTGGGCGTAGAGGAAGGGGGGGCTCAGCTAGGGAGGGGTGGGGCAAGGCTGGGGACTCACAAACTCTGGGCTGCGACTATAGAGGCCATTGCTGTCCAAGTGGCAGTGCCCGTCGCTGGGCATGAAAATGCCACCCAACTTCCCATCCCCAGCCGTGTGGAATGTGTCATCTGAAGTGAACACCAGCAGCCGGGACACATTTCTCCAGCCAATCCGCTCCTGGGGTTGGGGGTTGGACGTAGGCTGTGCCCCTGGGCTCCACGAGCCGCGGATTTGCCAGCCTCATTCTGAGTCAGTTTGAGTATTCCCCTGTCTCCAGTATCCCCCCAAACAGGGTTGCTGCTAGCGGAGGCCTTCTTATGAATTAGAAAGCCATGCCTCTTCCTCAAGATATTTGACTCCAATCCACCAGGTAATTGTTTAAAATGAATATGCAAACTACAGGAACTATGGTACAAAGGGCACCCCTAGAATTGGGCACTGCACGACCCTAGGGGGCAGTCTTGGCCCCAAACAGTGCCTCAGACTCAGATGCCCTCCCCGCCTCCTCACCTGGCAGAGTGCAGCCTGCAGAATGGCATCGAAGCCACCTTCGGGGGAGTCCAGGTTGCCAGACACGCTCTGGCGCCCCACCTCCCGCTCGAAGGCCTCCGCATCCCCGGTCAGGGACAGCACATGGTGAAAGCTGAAGGGGGGCTGGCAGCGCTCCAGCCGGGTGGGGCAGGGGTGGCGAAGTTTGGAGGGCACCGTGCTCACGAAGGGCAGCACCGTTTTGTCCACGAAGGAGCCAAAGCCTGGGAGGGGGGCATCATGAGGGCTGTGCCAGAAGTCACTGGCCGGCAGCCGGGTGGAAGGGCCGCTGCTGAGGACTCAGAAGGCAGAGGTCCATGGGAAGCAGTGGGGCGCGGTCAGGGGGACTGTCACAGAGGAGTAGAGAAGATAAGGAGAGCCAGTGCTCCTGGCGCGCAGGGACCGAGTACCTGGCCGGGGCAAAGGGGTTGGATCCCTGGCTCAGGGCAGTGGGGGCAGGAGGGGATCAAGGGGACGACACAGTGGAGGTCAGGCAGGGTCTCCGGGGGAAGAAGGAGAGGGTGTAGGGTGTAGCGGGAGGCAAAGGAGGGCATCTTGAGCCAGGGAGATGCGAGTGCAGAATGCGCAGCCAGGGACAGTGGCCTTTAGCCCTTGTCCGAGAGACCCAGACAGGGCTGAGACGCTGGCGTCAGGGCAGTATCTGGGTTGGTAGATCCAGGGTGCACTGTCTGACCCCTGGGAGCTGTCTGAACCCCGTCTGGCCAGACTCTGGGACTAAGTCATGTCCCTCCTGTAGAATGAGTGCTCCTACTGGACAGTCTCCTAAATCCCCTCCAGCGCTGTCCTGGAAGATGAACGTCTTTGGGAAGAGACGCCGAAACGTGTGGCCTGGGCAGGTCTGTTAAAAACTGGGAGAGGGCAGGTAGGGCCCCGGGCTTCTGCAGGGGGGAGGCCGAGGGCCGGCGGGGCGCGGGGCGGCGCGGCGCTCACCGATGCGCACCGAGTGCGTGACCTCCTGCAGCCGCAGCAGCAGGGCGTGCCCGAGCTGGCGCACGCGCTCCAGGTCGTCCTTCATGGAGTAGCTCAGGTCCATGAGGTAGTACAGGTCGACCGGGTACCCCTCGGCCCGCAGGAAGCTCACGCGAAGCCGCTGCGGCTCCCCTGGGGGGCGGGCGGGCGTGGGTCAGCCCGGCACCCCCCACCCCCAGCCCGCCCCGCCGCCCCCCGCCACGCCCCCGCCCTGCCGGGGGGACTCACCGGGCCGCAGCGTGACCCGGAGCCGCTGCGGCGCCAGCTGCGTGGCCCCCTCGCCGCGGGTGCCCGGGCCCAGCGGCTGGTCCTGCAGCACCTCCAGCCGGCCGCGGGGCTCCTCCAGCTCCCCCGGGGGGCAGCCGCGGGCCAGCAGCTCCTGTCGCCGGGCACAGCGCCGCTCCTCGGCCAGCCCCGACGCGGTGAAGTTCTGAGCCCAAGGGGAGGCGCATCGGGACTCTGGTCCCCCAGGGAACCCCCCCCCCGCCCCTGCGATCCAGGCCGCTCCCACCCCCCCCCTCACAGGTCCCTGAGCCCCTCGGATGCCCTCCCCTCCCCGGCCCCCCCACAGCCCCCTCCAACCTGGTCCTGTCCTTCTGGTCAGAGCCCACTTCCTCTAGCACCCCACCTCCCCGCTGCTTATCTAGACAACCCCCTTGCCCTAGCCATCTACCTTCTCCTCCCCCCACCCCCACCCCCACCCCAGGGCCACAGACTTCCTGTTGAGATCTCAGGGACCTCACTACCACAAGAAAAGGAGGAGCCTGGCCTCCTAGTCCAACCTCTCCTGCATGCTCAGGCCAGAACGGGAAAGCGGGTCAGGCTAAGTAAGACCCAGGCTAAGTTCCCGGGAAGGGGAAGGACAGGGACAGAAGGACGCGACAGAAGAGGAGACTCTCCCCCACACACATCCCACCCCAATGCGTCTGGTACCTCTGGGACTGGCTGGAAAGTGGCAGAGGAAGGAAATGGTTACAATGGCTTCTCAGCTGGCCCAGGTGCCTGCCTTAGGCCCAGAGATTGAAGGAGGCAGACACATATCTGCCTGTCTGCCTGGCACCTCCCTGCTCTCTGCCTCGTGCTGACTCGGAATCTCCTCTTCCGGTGCTCCCAGATTCACAACATGCCTTTCTCCTGGGCTGGCTCAGCCTCCGCTCAGCTTCTGTGGCTCTGCATTCTAACGAGGTTGCCCTCATCGCTGATCTAACTCTCCGTCTTCCTGTGGGAGAGACAGTTCTGCCCCCACCCCCAGCTCAGGTACCCACCATGCTCTGCCACTCCATGAGCCCTGTCTCTTTAAGGCACAAACAAAGAACCGCCTTGTTTGACCAGCCAGGGAGACACCCACTCCCCAGCATCCTTCTTGGCCACTTAGGTAGATCAAACCTGTCCCCCAAAGCCTACACACTTCTACCTCCTTCCCTTCTACTGTCCCAGCCACAGGAAGCTACATACCTTAGGAACATTATGCACACGCATGCCCAACACAGACTCAGAAACCCAGTCACACACTTTCTGCTAGGGACTAGCCCTCAATGTGATGATGGCATTTGGAGATGGAGCCTCTGGGAAGAACTTAGGGTTAGCTGAGATCATGAAGGGAGAGCCCTCATGATGGGATTAATGCCCTTATAAGAGGAGGCACCAGAGAGCTTGTCTACAGCCTGACTGCAGGCCAGGGAGAGGGCTCTCACGAGGAACCAAATGGGCTGGCACCTTGATCTTGGATTCCTAGCCTCCAGAACTGTGAGAAATGAATTCCTGTTGCTTAAGCCACCCAGTCTGTGGTATGTTGTTGTGCCACCCGAGCTGACAAATACACTTTCTCGCATGTATACAAGTGCCGCAGCTCCTTCTACCTCTGCACAAGCGTGAGTTCCAGCCAGGACATACTTCTCCAAATTTATGGTCACATGTCTTCTCCAAAGATACACAAATACACAGATACGTAAGCGTACACACACAGGAACCTGGCAAGCATGTGTATGCGCACACACACACAATCACACACAGGAGTCCTGTGTGCTCACATTCAGTCGCACACGGAACTGCAGAGTGCGCCCAGAAAACCACACATTTGCCCCCACAATCACACACGTAGCTCCGTTCTGCACATACACATACGCAGGTTCAAAGGCCACAGGCTCATCTTTACCAGTTGCTTGCACCATGCACAGCTTGGGTGTGAGAGGATGCATTCCCGGCAGGAGGAGGCAGGCTGGCAGGACCCCTGCAGGGATGGCTCGGGATCCCTCCATTCTGTGGCCTTCTCGGGGGATGAGATCTTGGCATCCAATTCACTCTCCCCTCTGCTCAGGATCAGCAGGAAAACAAGGACCATGGACAAATCCACCATGGCCTGCAATAGGATATAAAAGGGGACACGTGGGTCCTTAGGGAGGACCTCCAAGCTCTCAGTCCTCTAAACTTAGCCTGTGGTTGTCACTCTCAAAACTCTACCTCAGGGGAGGTAGCCTCCCTGGCTTAGTCGGTAAAGCATGCAACTCTTGATCTCAGGGTGATGAGTTTAAGCCCCACCTTGGGTGTAGAGCTTACTTAAGAAAACAAAACAAAACAAAAAAAAGCTTTACCCCAATTCTTTTTTTTTTTTTACCCCAATTCTTTATCTCCCCTGATAGTCTCCCTGTGGATTCAGCGGTTTCTTTAAAGGGTCAGGAAGAGGCAGCTACCACACCTGGGTAGGAGCCTCAGAGAAGCCCCGACCCTCCTGTGTGCAGATTTTACTAGGCCAAGGTGGGCAAAATGGCCTAACAAGAATCTGGAGGCTAGGCCCGGAAGCACTAAGGTCTACACCCACCCAGGTCTATTGACCAAGATTCCAAGCCACAGTGGAAACAGAACTGAACAGGAAACAGACCAGGTTCTGGTCCTGCTTCAGTCACTCACTGGCTGTATGGCAGGTCAGACTTTTTCTCTGGGCCTTAGTTTCCACATCTGTAAAGAGAGAGAGTTAAATAAATAATCTGACAGACTTTGCAGCTTTCATAATCTTGGATTCTAAATGAAGGAACAGGGGCGCCTGGGTGGCTCAGTAGGTTGAGCGTCTGTCTTGGGCTCAGGTCATGATCTCAGGGTCCTGGAACTGAGCCCCATGTCGGGCTCCCCGCTCAACGGGGAGTCTGCTTCTCCCTCTCCCTCTGCCTCCTCCTCACTGCTCATGCTCATGTTCTGTCTCTGTCTCTCTCTCCTTCAAATAAAGAAATGAAATCTTAAAAAAAAAAAAGAGAGAGAAAAGAAAACATTAAAAAAATAAACAAATAAAGGAAGAGGATCAAGGGTTCTAAATTTAAGGGAGGAAAGTCAGGGAATAGGAATGAGAGGAAGGAAGGCTGAAGCTGATGAAGGAGTGTGTGAAAGAGGCAGGGAAGGTAGCTGACATGGTAGCAAAAGCAATAAAGATTAGACCATAAGAAAACTTTCTAAAGGTCTGGGATAATGGAGGAAGGCAAGCCACGGTTGGTAAAATTTTCTCTTTCTTGTACTTTGCAAATATAGATTGAAGAAAGAGCCTGAAGGCAGGGTAATTCCTGGAATGACCTCTAGGGAGAACTAGGCAAATGTCTGATTGTTAAAAACTTATTAATTAACAATTTGAGTAAGCAAGCCATAACCATGCTTCAAAAATCAAAAAGTTAAGGGAACTCCTGAATGGTGCAGTCGGTTAAGTGTCTGACTCTTGGTTTTCGGCTTGGGTCCTGATATCAGGGTCGTGAGATCAAGCTCCAAGTCCCTCCAGTTCTGTGCTCAGCGCGGCGTCTGCTTGACACTCTCTCTCCCTCTGCCCCTCTCCCCTGCATGCGCACGTGCTCTCTCTCAAATAAATAAATAAATAAATCTTTTTTAAAAATCAAAAAGTTAAATCGCAATGGCCTCTTTTTACAGAGATGGAAAAGCTGATCCTATACTTCCTATGGAATTGCGTAGGACCCTGAACAGCCAAAACAATCTTGAAAAGGAATGAAATTTGAGAACTCTCACTTCTCACTTTCAAAACTTACTAGAAAGTTACAGTAATCAAGACAATGGGGTACTGGCATAAGGGTAGGCATATAGATCGATGAAATAAAATTGAGAGTCCAGAAATAAATCCATCCATTTATGGCCGACTGATTTTCAACAAAGGTGCCAAACTATTCAATGGGGAGAGAACAGTCTTCAACAAATGGTGCAGAATGACTGGCTATCCACATGTGAAGGAAGGAAGCTGGACTCCTACCTCACAACATATACAAAAATTAACTGAAAATGAATCAAATACCTAAATGTAAGTCCTTGAACTATAAGTTCTTTGAAGAAAATGGAAGGGTAAATCTTTGTGGCCTTGGACTTGACAATGGATTCTTAACGATGACATCAAAAACACAAGTAACAACAAAAAAAATAGGTCAATTGGACTTCGTAAAAATATAAATATATAAATATAAAACTTCTGTGCATCAAAAAGCACTATGGAGAGAATGAAAATACAGGCTACAGAAAGGGATGAAATATTTGCAAATCATATATCTCGTAAGTATCCAGAATATATAAAGAACACTTACAACTCAACAACAAAAAGGCAAACCACCCCATTTTTAAACGGCAAAGGACTTATGTAGACATTTCTTTGAAGAAGATAGACAAATGGACAACAAGCACAGAAAAAGATGCTCAACACCATTAGTCATCAGGGAAATACCACAGTGAGATACCACTTCACACCCAGTAAATGGCTATAATAAAATTTTTAAAAAATAGAAAGAGAGGATGTGGAGAATATGGAACCATCATACATTGCTGGTGGGAATGTAAAATGGTGCAACACAGTTTGATAAATCCTCAGTAAGTTAGTTAAAACAAAAATTTGTGCATGAACGTTCATAGCAGTACCATTCACAATAGCCTCAAGGTAGAAACAACGCAAATGTCCATCCGCTGATGAACGGATAAACAAAATGTGCTATAACCACACAATGGAATATTATTTGGCCATAGAAAGGGATGAAGTCCTGACACATGCTCTGATTCAATGAATCTTGCAAACGCGATGCTAAGGGGCGCCTGGGTGGCTCAGTTGTTAAGCGTCTGCCTTCGGCTCAGGTCATGATCCCAGGATCCTGGGATCGAACCCCGCATCGGGCTCCCTGCTCGGCGGGAAGCCTGCTTCTCCCTCTCCCACTCCCCCTGCTTGTGTTCCCTCTCTTGCTGTGTCTCTCTCTCTGTCAAATAAATAAATAAAATCTTTAAAAAAAAAAAAACGCAATGCTAAGTGAACAAAACCAGTCACAAAAGACCACACATTGTATGACTCCGTTCATGTGAACTCTTCTGACTAGACAAATTCACAGAAACAGAAAATAGATGGTGGTTGCCAGGGGTTGAGGAAGAGGGGAGAATGAGGAATAACTGCTTGTTGGGCAGTTTCCTTCTGGAGTGAAGAAAAACTTCTAGAACTAGATAGTGGTGATGGTTGTACAACATTGTAGAAGTACTTAACGCCACTGAAATGCACACTTAAAAATGGTTAAAATGATAAATTTTAGGGGCACCTGGGTGGCTCAGTCGGTTAAGCGTCTGCCTTTGGCTCGGGTTGTGGTCTCAGGGTCCTGGGATCCTGCCCCACGTCGGGCTCCCTGCTCAGCGGGGAGCCTGCTTCTCCCTCTGCCTGCTGCACTCTCTGCTTGTGCTCTCCCTCGCTCTCTCTGGCAAATAAATAAATAAAATATTTTTTTAAAAGTCCCTGGAAGAGGATTTGTGGGGTCACTAAATAGGTATCATTTGTAATGTTGGCACATATCACTGACATAACCTCTTTAGCAACTGTGTCGGTTTATATTCCCACCAGTGGTGTGTGTATGAGAAAGGCCAACTAAATCCTTGGCCTGACGCATCTGCATCCTCCCCCGCCTGGGTCTAGATTCAGACTGATGCTCTGTACAGCGTGGGGAAGGGGTGGGGTGCCAAGTTGTTGACCTCAGCTGTTCTGCTCCCCCTCCCCACCACTTGGGCCCTCAGGTGCTGTGTATATATATATATATATATATATATATATATATGTCTCCGAGTCCCCCTCCTGTGCAAGGCCGGCCCAGGGCTCAGCCTCTGTAACCTCAACCCTGCTTGCTCAGCAGGCCTGTGGTCGAGGAGGCAGGCAATGCTGCAGCACAAAGCCCCGTTTTGACTCATCTGTCAAGGCGGGGCCCCCAGGATTGGACAGAACCAGAGACCTCAAACCCACTCATCTGCCCTAAAAGGAGCCCCTGGGATTCCCTGCACAGGACTTCCCAACCCCCTTCTCCCAATTTTCCCTCTTCTTGCTAACTTGGGGGTACACGACCTGCTACTTGTTTCTGTTAATGTCTCTCTCCCCCTCCCCTCCAGCTATTCAAAACTTTGGTGACATCTTTCTGCTGCTTTTCTCTTCTCCACTTCTTTACAGGTCTTTGTTTTACTTCCTTTTCCCTCTTATCCTAACCATAGAGCAGCAGAGTTGTCTACTTCATCCCCCTCTTTTTACAAATGGAAACCTGAATCCCGGAGTGATAAGTGACTTGCCCACGGTCACACAGCGAATAGGGATTAAGACAGGTGAGGCTCGGTTTGTTTGCCACTTTCCTCCCCTCCAACCCCAGCACCATCATCATCAAAAGTTATGCCTTCTCCCAACCAGCTCCAGTGGGCTCCACCTGATCCCCTTTCTCTTCCCTTGCCGGGCTCTTCTTCCGTCTTCCCTTCTTTCCCTCTGTAATTGTCCCATTTTCCTGGACTCGATTCTGACTCCAATACACACCCTAACATCCCCCTTCAGCACCTGAGAAACAGCATTTTCCCAGCCCATCCAGATCTCCCAAATCAAGTGGAATCCTCTGCTGCCCATTCGGCGGCACGAGGAGGGAAGAGAACTGAGCCACTGGGCCACGGTGTCCCGGGGCTGTGGTATCCACAGCCAAGGTGCCACTGGCAGAGCTGAGGTGAGCACCGGGCACTGGGAGCAGGGCTATAGCAGCTGGGGACTCAGACTGGGAGAGCCCCACCTTGACATAATCCTTGGCACATGGCGGGCACTCAAATGATGGCAATCATACACCCCCTACCTTCTTTGCCTCCCTCCAGCCCCACTTTTGGGAAACCCATGCAGGAGAGATGGGTAGGGATGGGGGGGGCAGAGCTTGAGAAACTGGAGGAGGGAACTGGGAAGAGGATCTTAGGAATGCAGAAAGGAGTTCAGAGCCTTTCCCCAGTCTCAGCTGGATCCTGGGTGTCTTCAGGTCAGAGCCTGGAGCCCTCTTCCCGGGGGGAGCAGGCGGGAGTTGGGCGCGCAAAGAGAGGAGGCAGAGGGCTGGTGCCCTGGTACTCACGGGCGTGTGCAGAGCAGCCCTTCCTCCAGCAGCCGCGGCCTTTGTGTACTGATCTGGGAGGCTGCAGAGGAGGAAGTGACACGCCCTGGGGTGGGGTGGAGGAGATTTCGGGGTGGTGGGGTAACTGACCTAGGAGAAGGTGGAGCCCCTAGGGGTGGAACTGAGCCGAGGGGGGTGATGATACAGGGATCTGGAAGGAAGCAAGGAAGCTTGTCTGGCTACTGAGCACCTATTACATGCTGGGCGTACCACGATATTATAATTAACCCCTGATATAGTCACAGGTTAATATCCCCCCAGCCCCCAAATTTTACAGATGTAGAGGCTAAGAGGAAAGGTAGATGTTGCGGCTCAGAGGTAGGAAATGAAAATCTTTGCCCAAGGCCACATAGCTAGCAAATGGCTGGTGGGGGGTTTCCATCCTGGGCTGCCCACTTCCTAAATCGATGTGGCCGCTCCACTTCTACATACAAGAACATGACAGGAAAGGCAGACATATGGAGGCAGTAAGTACTGGGAAGGGGGATGTTAGGGACTATGGGCACTAATTTTGAAAACCCAGTGCCCACTCAATCATGCTGGCCGCTGAACTCCATAGGCTCTGGGGCCAAGCTGCCCGAGCTCCAGTCCTGGCTCTCTCATGACAGCAGTGGGAACTTACGTAGTTACTTAGCCTTCCTGTGGCCTCATCTCACCGGTCCCGTGCAACTGAGGATTGCTGCGAGAATTAAATGAGATAATTCACATCAATGGCTTCCAAGAGACCCCAGGACAACCTAAGGGCTTGATAATAGGCTCCGTGGATGAGAAGGAGCTCGGTGAGAAGCGGAGAGGCTGAGAAATTCAAGGTCTGGACAGTTGGGAAGTTGGAGACAGACACAGGGCCAGGCTCAGAGAATGAGACTTGGGGGGGGGGGCCCACTGTGCCAAGAAGGTGGCGGTGGAGGCTGGGAAAGGCGCAGAGGAGGCGAATGGGAGAAGCCGAGGGTGCGGACATGGCCGCTGGAGCCGGGGCAAGGATGAAGCCTGGGACGGGGAAGGGGGTGTGGAGAATACCCGCTCCCAGCCCACACCTGACCGCAGGGAGCTTTGAGAAGGAGCTGGACTGGAGATCTGTGTTCACAGGTCTGCGGCAGGGACTGACATGTCACCACACCTAGACAAGTGTCGATCTCTGTGGGTGTGCAGTGAGCGGCAGGTGGATGGTAGGAGTGCAGCTGCTGGGAGGAGCGCCTGGGACAGGGGGGCTCCTTCCCCGGGGGGGGGGGCTTCTTCAGGTGGCCTCAGCCTACCATACCTTGGACCTCGTACCCTTCCCCCCAAAAGCAGGGGTTACCATGGCGATGACCCCTCCTTCCCCACAGGCTCTGTGGTTTCCTCCACAGCTTCTTTCACTTTCTTCTTCTGCTTTTCCTCACTCTTCTCTCCTCCCCGACTCCCACATCCCCAACCTCTCTCCCACATGCACAGGTCATCCGTGAAGAAAGCCAGGCATAAGGTAGGCAGGGCGCTGGCCCAGCAAGGAAGGTGGGCCACGGTGTGTGTGTGTGGGGGGGAGCGTGGAGGGGGAGTCACAGAGGGTGAAGGGGAGAGCACAGGGCACCGTGGTAGAGGCCACAGGCAGTGGGCTGAGGGTGGGGGTGTTGCAGAGGTAAGGCATGTAGGGGCAAGGAGAGATATTAGGACAGAAGGTTAACAGTGGGGTCAAGAGGTGAAGTGGGGTCAGAAGGGGCAGAGGGAGTGATTTCTAAGGTGATAGTGGGGTCACAGAGTGGGGGAGCTCATGAAGTAAAGAGAGGGTTGGTGCAAAACAGAAACACTGTAACTTAGATGCAGACTGTGGTTCTTTTCTTCTGGGGCCAGAGACCCTCATGAGAGCCGAGTGCAGCTTCAATGAAAGCCCTCCCCAGAGAAGGGCAGATATGCACATATTCATAACCGGTGCTGTGGGGACAGCTTAAAGATGTCTGGGCCCATTCACACCTTCCCTGAGGTCCACAGGGTCCAATCTAAGAACCCACACCTGGTGGCAGTGGGAGGCCCAGACACCCAGGGTAGGCCCCCTGTGGGCTCCCTTTCTCCCACCCTCCCACCATCCCCATCCAGGTGCATCTCATCCAATTCCCTTGGTTTCCCTAAGAAAGCTGCAAAATCCAGTAGATTAGGAGCTCACCTTCCTCATCCAGCCCCTCTCCAGGTCGGCTGGTCATTTCCCCTACCACCTCCCAGAGGGAGCCACATGCCATGAGTTTCCATCACTTTATTTTGCAAAAATAGAAAACTCAGCAATATGCGACACAGCGGGGTGGAGGGGAGATGTAAACAGAGGGGAGGGGACAGCACCCTGACCCCCCAGAGAAAAAGGGGAGCCAAGTGGGAATCTTATTTGGCAGCTAAATACAAACTGGGGATTGGAGGAAGAAGGGAGGGGTCACAGGGGCCCTGGGCTCCCCCTCCCAAGACCCCTGGAGGAAGGGGTCAAGTCCAGGGTGTAAACAAAAGCTAATAAATAAATAGAGGTTTCCTCTGGGTCAGGGAAGGATCAGCTAAGCAGCGCCCACCCCCCCTTCCCTGGGCCAAGCTGCTCTGGAGATCAAGGTAGGGGGAAGGCACTAGGGGGAGACGGATCCCCTGGTCCCTCTGTAGTGTAGGAGGGTCCCTGCCCCGGTGGCTGAGATGGGAGGCAGGGGAAGCCCAAGGCACGTGATGGGGCCAGGGGAGGGGCTTGTAACGGAGGGCACAAGGTCAACTCTGGGCCCAAGCAAGGAGGTGCCGAATGGACCTGCATCTGTCCCTTTCACCCTCTGGCACCCACAGAAATGCAGGGCCCAGCCTGCCCCAACCTGACCTGGCACGAGGCCGGGGGACGGAGGGCAGCATGCACCCGGCAGGTGCGTTACGCAGCATGAGGCACCAAGGGCAGGGGTAAGAGGGTGGGCTCAGCCCTCCCCCCCATGCCCCCTTTTTGGTCTCTAGTGTTCCTGTTTGCTCCCAGAGGCCTAAGCACCTGGAAGAGGAAGGGGCTGTGGAGCTGGCAGGGTCTTCCTCCTGCCCTGGGGAGCCTGGGTCCCTGGTGTCTGAGGGGCAGTGCTGAGATTTTAGAGTCCAAACCGAGGCTCACCCCTCTGCCCTCTCTCCTGGTGGGAACAGGGCAGGCCCCCGAGACCGGAGAGGGAGCCAGTTAGAGCAGGAAGGGGATGAACACAGAGGCACCCCTGGAAACTTTGGCAAAAACAAGGAGCTCATTGGAAGGGGTGGAGAGAGGGCAGAGCAGGTCCTCCCCCAGTAATTGGCAGTGTCTGGGAGATGGTCAGTCTGCTGCCTGGAGCCCCAACCCCCACAGCAGGGGAAGTCAGGGGCCCTGGTCAGGCTGGGGGCTGGAGCCCCCTTTGCTCTGTCCCCGGGGAACCTCATCCTCGCTAGAAGCCTTGGGGTGGGGACCAGGCTGCGAGGAGTCGTCCTCAAACATTTCGGGGTTCTCCAGCATCTCTCGGATTAGGGGAGGCATCGGGCCTGGAATCTCCATCTTCAGGGTAATGGCCCTTTCTGCTCCTGCAACAGAGGGACAAAGAGGTTCAGGGGAGCAGAGACCCATGCCCCCTGAGACCACCTCCCTAACCTTTCCCTCCGGGGGCTCCCAGCACAAGCCCGCCACCTCTCTGTCCCAGCTCACCCTCTCCCTACTCCAGGCTTCCTGGGGGCCACTCCTCTGCCTGCAGCTCCTACCTGCCTTCTCTGCCGAGTCTGCTGCCCACTCATCCCATGCTTCAGGCTCAAAGATCACACCCAGCCCAACTGTCAGTCCCATTCTCCAAGCACTCCACTTTCCCAGGTCCACAGCTAGCCAACTGTGCCTAGGCCGTTTCTTACCAAGCTTTATAATAATAGCTAATACTTATTGAACCCCTATCTGCCACGCACCCTTCTGAATCATCACCGTCCAACAGAATCTTCTGTGATGATGGAACTATCTGCTTCACCCAGTACGGTCCTCACTAGCTCCTGGGCACTTGAAATGGGGCTACAGCCACTGAGGAATTGGCATTTTTAATTCAGAGCAGTTCTAAGCCTGCTCTGTTAACTCGCTTAGTCCTCACAATTACTGATAGGGTAAGTCTAAGGATAGCCCGGCTTTCAAACAGGAAAACAAGGTACAGTAAGTAAAGGAATTTGCCCCAAGTCTCCCCACCAGCCTGCAGCTGAGCTAGGATTCCAATGTAGACCGCCTGATTCTCTGTTCTGGTCTCTGCTTGTCTGCCCGCCTGACCCGAGAGACCAGCAGGTCCAGGAGGAGACAGGAGAGGTTCCCTCATGACTGACCCTTGGTGCTGATGCCCCGGAGGTCGGTGATCTTCATGAGCATCCTTGGGAACATGTAGGGCTGGCTGGGCCGCCGCCGGCGGGCATAGAGCCTCAGGGCCTCCAGCAGTGGCTCCTGCAGCTTGTCTACTTTCTCGGGTTCCTCCAGGTCCATGCGGTCTACAGGAACAAGCACAGCGCAGTGAGAGAGGAAGAGATGGGAGAGACAGTGACAGGTGGCCCATCCCCAACTGGCCCTGCCCTACGGCCTCCCAGGCCCCCCCACTCTGTCCCATCAGCCCTTTGCCTATTGTTCCTGAGCCTACCCAGACCACCTGCCCTGCTCTGAGCCCCGTACCTTCTCCCCTCTGGTAAATTATTCTTGCCCACACCCCTATCTCAGCACCAGTTATCTGGGATCTCCTCAGCTCTCTCTCTGGCTCTGCTCTCCTTTCTGTCCTGTGCCCCAGGGCTGCTGGGGAGCCTGTACTGGACCTGAGAAGTCTGTGCATGGGGCAGGTGCAACAATGCCCCAGGGGAGGGACCAAGGTCTCCTGCCTGGTCAGACAGCAGGTACGCGGTGCGGTGGGAAAGGAGTCCAAGTAAACGCCAGGGGGCGCCCCCGCACCTCCGCAGATGAGGCAGATGGCACTGAGCAGGCCTGTCTCTGTGTCATCCATCTCCAGGGGCAGGAGCTGCCCAGCAAAGGCAAAGACGAGGTCTGTGAGGGGCCCAAAGCCGGCGTTGTGCATCTGGGTCCGATTCAGGGTCAGCCCATCAGAGAAGGTCATGGTGTCCTGCTCTGGGGTGTACCTTGTACAGATCCGCAGCATCTGGAGGTGGGCAAGGGGATGGCTTAGTGCTGTGTCTGGGGAGGAGCCCATCTCAGGTGGGGAGAAGAGGCGATGAGGTGCACACGGAACAGGAGGGGGTTAGATGCAGAAGGAGGGCAACCTGCAGCAGGCAGGGGGAGGGAGGCAGAGGTGGAGAATCTAACGCTGGGGAGGGAAGAGAGATCAGAAGGAGGCAGGGCGTCCAGAAGTATAGGATCGGGTCTTGGGGCAGGGGTAAGACCAAAAAAGCTTGGGTTTAGAGGAGATCTGGGGAGTCCCAGATTGGAGAGGGGTAGGGAAGATAATGAGATCTTTGTGTGGACCAACTCCTTGGCCTCACGTGAGGGTCAGGCTGTGGGGAGAGACAGGCCACCGAGCTTAACTCACCAGGATGTCCAGGCAGGCGGCCTTGAGCAGAGTGATCTGGTCAGCAATGCTGAGCCCTGTGAAGCCAGGCAGCCGCTTGGCAAACTCCACGATCTTGATGATGCACTTCGTGGCCAGCTCACTGAACTTGTCCCAGAGCCCCAGATCCAGCTGCACCCGGTGGTCTGCACTGGAGTTCTACAGGGAGGCAGGTGGGAATGCAAGCTAAGGCCGGCCCTGGGGGCTGTCTTCTTTTAGCCAAAACCCCAAGCTCTCCCCTCTGCATTCTGTTGCCCTTCCTTGTCCTCAGCACCAGACCGTGACCTCAATACAACCCTGACCTAGTCCCCAAAGCAAATGGTCCCCTGCCCTCACTGGAGACTCACCGTGGTATATTTGCCCAGCTGGCAGAGTGAGGGGAAGGTCTCCTGATGAGCTTTGCTGACCTTGGTGATGAGCTCTTCTAACTGAGGGCTCAGCTCATAGCTGTCAAGCGACCCCTCTTCCTTCACCTCTTTCTTCTTCTTATTCCGGTCATTCCGCACGGCTTGGGGTGAAGGCACACGGAGAGGATCAGGACCCTCAGAACCTCCCTCTGGGTATCTATCCCCTCTCACCCTAATTATCATGTACTCAGTCCTTATCATGAACATCTGTTTCCTGGGACCCTAATCGCTGCCTCAGTTTCCCTAGCTCCTACACTAGCTCCCATTACCAGGCTGGCTCTCTCCAGCCCCACCCAGGGCCTGCAGCCCCTGCTCCCTCTCCAAGCCATTCGGCTCCATCCTGCCCTTCCTGTCACCCTGCAGGAGCTGAAGGGGGGGAGCAGGATATGCAGGCGGCAGGATATCCACTTATAGCCTTGGCAGCACAATGGCGCGGGGGGGGGCACCCCAGATCCACCTCAGGCTCAGTCTTGGGAGCAGGGGAGAGGACTGGCAAGCACCCCCCCAACTACCTCCCCATGAAACAGGGCAAAGTGAGCCAGTAACCCCCATTCACTCACTCAGAGGAAGGATTAAGCTCTTCGAGGGGAGAATGGCAAGGGGTGGGCCCTCCTGGGTGAACGGGCACTAATCAAATAGGACTGGCCAGGGAGGAGGCAGCACCCCAGGGCAGGCCAGGTCTCAGAGGTCAAGGAAGCGGCGGCAGGGCAGCGAGTGGGAAGAGGGTAGCAATGACAGCGTAGGGCAGGAGGGCTCCTGCTCAGGCCAGGGCTAGGGGCCCGTACCTTCTTTGGACATGCCCACTTCGAAGCACTTCTGTAGCCGGCAGTACTGACAGCGATTCCGGGTCACCTTGTTGATGATACAGTTTTTGTCGCGGTGACACGTGTACACCATGTTCTTCTGGATGCTGCGGCGGAAGAAGCCCTGGAGTTGGGGGTGGGGGTGGGCAGTGAAGCAGGATGCTGGGAGTACCAGCCTCTCGCAGGACTTGCGGGGGGGCCCCAGGCCCGAGCCAGTCTCTGAGCCAAGTCTGTGCAAAGCAGCCCCGCCCGCTCCACAGCCAGAGCCCTAACGCACGGTGTCTGCCCCTCTGCTCTGGAGCGGGACTCAGCGCGCCCACCCCCACCACTCACACACCTTGCAGCCTTCACAGGAGCTGACCCCATAGTGGTAGCCAGAGGACTTGTCATTGCACACGAAGCACGGCTTGTAGACCCGAGGCGGTGGAGGGGGCGAGGGCGAGCTGGGCACCATCTCCTCTGAGCTAGTGCTCTGCGTCTCCACCGCTGGGGGGAAAGCAGTGACATGAGGGTCGGGGAGCAGGGCCCCTCAGATCTCCAGGCACCCTCACTATACACGCACACCCCATTCCCACTTCTCCCTCCAGCTCAGCGGTGACACCACCATCCTCGCCACAGTGACTTAAAGTCCCAAGGACCACGTACAGCCCCAGAGCACACACTTCCAGAAAACCACTCTGAGTGCACCTCCGCAGTCTGGCCATCTCCCTGCACCACAGTGCCAGCCCGAGCCCTCGTGACACTGCTCAGTTCCCCAAATTCCAGGCCAAGGCCATCCTGGAAGTTAACTTCCCTGGGCCTCAGTTTCCCCAGCTATAAAGTGGGCAGGTGGAGGGGTAATGGGCTGTGGCTCTGCACTCTTTAGTCCCTGTCTGTCACGTCGGTCCACCGCGTCAGGTAGTCTACCTCCCACCATCCTCCTCCTCCTGAGGCAAGAGATCTGGGGCCCAGGAGGCAAGTGCCCGCCACCTGTGGCTAGCGCCTGGCTAAATGACCTGCTGGGGTACTCAGTAGGTCGAAGAGGACCTCATTTTCTCTCAAGTAGTCCAGGGTGGATAATCCTCCCGCTTTTCCCTCTCATACCGACCCCCCCCCCAACCCGCCGCCGGCAAATAACTGCCCGTTTCTGTTTCCCCAGAAACCACTGAGGCAGTGGAGCAAATGGGACATAGGTACAAGAAAACAGGTTAGAAGATACGCAGTAGCCTTATTTTACACCTGAAGGAACTGAGGCCAAGAGAGGGAAGTAGCCAACCCAGTGCCACACTACCAGTTGATGGTGGAGCCAAGACTCGCAGGTCCTCTGACTAGATCTACGTGGCCTGGCAGGGACTCAAGAGAAGTTGGGGAAGGAGAGACTGAGGTATTTGCTCAGATTCTCAGGTCCCGAAGCGGTTGGGGGTGTAGCAAAGCAGGAAAAGTCAGGTGACAGTAGGTAAACAGGGCTCATGGGGGATGGGAGCTATCTCTGGACCCTCTCTGAGCCTGTGTCTTCACTCCTAAACTTCCCGCACAAATACCCAATCGCAGCTCAAAGGGGTCTCAGCCCAGGCCACACAGAGTGCGTGTGGCCAGGAGGACACCCTCTGTTCAGGAGGCTACTCAATAGACCTTTTTTGATTTTGCGGGGTTTTGGGGTCTGTAGTTGATCTTCAGAGGCTGGAAAAATCTATGAACTATTCAACCTGTAGGACCTGTTGCCCAAACCTAAAGGGCCCAAGTTAATGCAAGAAAACACTGAGACCCTCGTCCCACGCACCCACCTCATGAGCACCTTCTGGCTTCTAACCCGCCGCAGCCCACCTGGTCAAAAGTCTGCCCCATGCCGCCAGCAGGGCAGAAGGAAAGCCCAGGATGCTGGGGTTCCGGGCTAGCTCCACCCACCCCACAGGAGGGAAGCCCTCCCCACCCCCCAACACACAGACACCATTAGCATAAGAATCCTGCTGGAGTGAGATTCCCCAATGGAAAAGGACAGAGAAGAGGGGAGGAAAGAAGGTGCCTCGCGTCTATTCAGGACCGGGGGCGGGAGCCTCCAGGAGGGGCTGGTGCTGAGAGATGTGGGGCGGGCTGGAATGCCTTTCAGGACCCCTCCTGATGTCCTAGGAGGGCACAAGTGCGGCCCAGCGGCCAGTGCGTGGGGTGGTACTCACTCGGGTGCTGAGGCCCTCCCTGCCCGCAGAACGCTGCCTCATTTCCTCTCTTGCGAAAGGGCCTGGGTGCGGTCAGACTGGCACGGGGCAGTGCCAGGCAATTACAAGACTGGGGGCCGCAGGGAGACAGGCCTGGGGACAGCTTTTCCTGTCACCCCTTCTGGGCACCCCTCTGGCACAAGCCTGCCCCCTGAACCCTAGAGTGCAGCCAAACGGCTCTGGACAATCTGGGGGTGAAGGGCACAAGAAGGCTCATTGGCTCAAGGCTGCTCAGATTCCCTTCTCAGCCCTGAGCCGAGACACCAGCATCGGGATACTGCTCCCAGCCTAGGCAGGGGCCCCTGCTGGGGAGGAGGGGGGTGGGCTCTAGGTTTTTCTCCTTTTAAAGCCCAAATTGCTGAAATTGAGGAAATTCCTGGCCAGGCTGAGCGGAGCTTCAAACAAACTCTTTATAACCGGCTGTAAACGCTCCCAGCTGCGAGGCACAGGGCCGAGAAGCCCAGACTCACAATCTGACACACACTTCTTTGGAGACACTCTCACATCGACACCACGCAGGGCACAAAAGCGGACATACTACCAATGGGCCCCTATACCCCAACCGGCCCCGGGCACCGAAGAACACACAGGCGGGCCTGAAAGCATACCCACTCCAGCCACAGGGCAGAGGTGGACGTAGGAGTCATGAAGCTGCCACACAACATCCAGCTTCACATTTGCAAGAGAGCAGCTCAGCGACCACACACCCCGGCCTGCCAGCGCAGCACCAGGACACCCGCAAACACCCACAAACACACCATGTGGCCCTCTCCTCAAGGGACCTCTTTCCTTCCCCGATGTAGACACAGGTCTAAACTACTTTCTCTCTGAAAGTGTGCGGAGCAGGCCTGAAGCCCACCAAGACCCTAGAGGCCAAAATTATTGGTCCAAGTTGAAATGCAAAAAACATGCTGCCAGCCAAGTCCCTGAGACTGCCAAGGCCCCCAAAAAAGGACCCAGCCCCCACAAAAACCCCTCCTGGGAAAGTCTCCACCTCAGCACCCCTCCCAACATACCGCGATGCCCCTTCCTATTGGGCAGTGAAAGGAAGGTTAAGAATTCACCAGGATTTGGTGCAAAGTAATAACAGTTCCATGCTTTCTCCACCCTATAAATGCCACACTTTTAATTCTTGCCCCACTCCACCCCAAAATACAGTCTCCTGTTTGCCACCTCCCTCCTCCCATCTGAGCAGCATTGCCCTGGAACCAAGAGACCGCCCCCCCCAAAAAAAAGAAAAGAGAAAAAGAAAAAAGAAAAACTA
>NW_022589726.1:18090055-18103439 GCF_004348235.1 Phoca vitulina | reverse complement strand
CCCCCCCCCCAAAAAAAAGAAAAGAGAAAAAGAAAAAAGAAAAACTATAAAAGGAAAAAGAACAGTAAAGAAAAAAGAAAAAGAAAAAGAAAAAGCCGAACTCTCGTAAACAGCGCTGCCGAGTGCCAAGGAGCGAGGCGCGTTGGCGGGGGCTCGGTGACCCCTCGCACGCACTCCCCCAGCGCCCTGGGCCCCGCCCGCCGCCCGCCCCTTCCCAGCTGCCCCCAAGCCCCTCGCCCCGGCGTCCGCACCGGGCTACCAGCGCGCTCCCAGCCCCGGGTAAATTCGGGGGGTGTTCGAGGCTCCCCTCCCGGCTCCTCCCCACACCCCACCCCCGCCAGGCACTTCGGCCCAGGCTTCAAAGCCGCTTCTCATCTGGACTTCATTTTTACTGCCTCTCAGTCCCCAGCTTTTTATTACCGCTCTGGAAAGGGGTTCCAGGGCCCCAGGCCTGGCATCTCCCATTTCACAGAGAGGGGAAGATGGATATTTGGGGACCCAGTAGTCCTACTCTCCCCGCCGCTGCCTCCTCCAGGCCACCCCCCACCATAAACAGACTTCGCTGTAAACTTTTCGCTTCCTACTGAAGTTGTGTGTGTCGGAGCCATAGGAAAAAGTCATCTCTCTGCATACAACCCTGTACACATTTCCAAACGTTGCTTTTTAAGATGGGGGAGGGGCGCCAGAGCCCAGCCTTCTCCCTGTTGTGTGCACAAGCCCGTCCACCCCGCACGAAGAACACACAGGATGCACGCTCGAACACCGCACTTTCCAAAGCCGCCCCCGCAGCCACGCTGGGGCACACGCCTTCCCGGCCTCACGCCACAAACATCCCCACACAAGGGCCGTGCGGACCTGCCAACTGTCCGAGGGCGACGCGGCGTGGAGAAACCCCCTACACTCACAGCCACACCGCCTACGTAAGGCGCTGCACCCTCCAGGGATTCACACGCTCTGCAAATATTTTTTACGCTCCCAACTCCCCACATGGACTCTATAAACGCCACCCACGGTCCTGGGTGCCATATCCCTCCGGGGCCACGGACCTGCGGGCACAAGCTACCAATAACACCTCGGTCTCTCCCTATCCCCAGAAATTCTGGAGTGGCATCAACCGCAGCTCCTAGCTAAACACCCACCATAAAAACCACACACACTCCAAACACTACGGCACACACCCAAAGGAGTCGCTGAGGTCCCCACGTTTAAAGGGCCAGTACCTCTCTTTCCTACACACAGCCGCCCCTCACATAGAGAGGGTGAGAATCTCCGCTTGCTCCCCAGTTCCACCTTTTACACACGGAAAGGGTGAGCCGCTGCCTCTCCTGCGCCCCGCACCCCACCCCTGAGCTCTGGTACCTACATTGCAGACTGGCGGGTTGAGGCCAGGCAAAAGACTCAAATCCGGCGAAACAGGAGCTGCCCGTGGCTCTGCGCAGCAAGCCGGCCCCGGGCCCGGACGCCCCGTACAGCCGTCGCGGACCCGGGGCAAACGCTTCCATGCAGTCGTACATCGCGACCCGGCTTGGAGGGAAGCTGGGTGCTAGGAACACCAAGGACCCGCAGCCGATTCCCCCTCCTCCCCCGGCGGCGCCCCGCTCCTGGAGGGGGGGAGGGGGAGGGCTAGCATAGGGCGCCAGGCTGCATGGGGGGTAAGGGGTGGGCGGGGAAGAGGGGGATCCCCAGCAGGGGAAAGGGACTGGGCGGGGCGCAAAGCCGGGGCTGCCGCATCGGCCGCGGTCCGGCTCACTCTGGGCGCCTCGGCGGCTAACACTGGGGAGACCTTTTGTAAAAGCGAAGCCCTGAGGGGTGGGGGGTGGGGCTTGGAGAGCGTAGGGGGCCGGGCACTAAGACGAGCAGAGCTGGGAGTGGAGCGCACACTTACACACACTCGCACCCGGCGCGCGCGCTTGCTTAGACACATATCCGTGCATGCATTTATCTAGGCAGGCACCACGTATTTGCAAATATGCAATCGTGCGCATTCATATATCTGCACGCACATAAAATCATAGATGCACAAACGCCTGTGCAAGCACATCTAGCTCGGGAGAATGCTGTTAGGCATTCTGTCTCCACAGCCCCGAGGCTTTGCACGCATTTGCACTTCGGCGCGTGCCCCGGTCGGGAATGGGGGAAGGAGTGGAGGAACCAAGCACAAGCATTTCCTTTTGAGTTTGCCCCCTCCCCTCGCCAACACTCTTTGCATACAAGTCGATACAGGCAGGGGTGTCAAGGAAGACGGGGGAGAGGGGAACATGGAGGTTCCCTGCGCGCGGCAGTTCTCGGGAGCTCGGGGACCTGCACTACCTCCACCCCCTCATTCCCAGGCCTGGCTCCTCCCTCTCCCTCCGCGCGCGCGCTTCGGGGCCGAACCGTACATTCCTACGGCTCGGCGCGCGCGGCCTCCTCCTTCCTTCCCGTTCTCCCCACCCCCGGTCGAAGGGCCGGAGCGCGCTCCCGCCGTGAACTCTCCGGGAACCCCCCTCGGGGCGGGTGGCCGGGCGCGCTCACCTCCTCCTGACCCGGCCCCGCCCCACCCCGCCCAGGCCGTCGCCAGCGCCGCCGCGGAGTCCCCCGCCCCCTCCTGCGCAGCCGGGAGTCCACCCCTCCCAGCCCGAGCTGTCCTCCCTTCGCCGCGTCCCGGGCTGCCTCCCTCCAAGTCCCCTTAGCCCCGTCCCGCGACTGACGCTCCCCAGCCGCTCCACTGCCCCTCTCGATGCCCCTTCCTCAAGCCTGACTTCACTTTCAGAGCACAAAACTCCCACCCCAAACTGTCCCTACGGTGCCAACCGCGCCTCCGATGAAGTTGCCCTGCTGAGTGCCAGCTCCCCTCCCCCAGGCTTTCTACCGTGCCAGTTGCCCCAAAGTGCCAAGGGCCCCTCTCGGCTGTTACTGCGGGTCCGGTCGTCAACTGTTCTCAGAGCCATTACATATCCCCCCCCATTGGCAATAACTGGCCCTTCTCCCCTTCCGTGCCACACTGAGTGCCCTTCAGATCTCCGAGGGCCGCCTCGCTGTCCCCTCGGTAGCCCCTTCCGGGCACTGAGCGCCCTCGCCCGGCGGAGAAGGGGGTGAGGGGGGCGGGGGTTTGGCCACGTCAAGAGTTTGCCCTCGCCGCCCGGCCGAATCGGGGACCCTGGCCCCAGGACAGCGCCAGCGGCGGCGACTCCCGGAAACCGCCCCCTCCCCCGCGCCCCGCCCGCCGCCCGCCCGCCCGGCCGCCCGGCGGGCCGGCCCAGCCGGCTCTGTCAGCGCCGCTCACACGGGGAGCGCCGGGGGAGCGGGAGCGGCGCCCGGCCGGCCCCTTCCCCCGCCTGGCGGCTGTGGCTGGGCCAGGGCGGGGCGCGCTTTTCTAAGAATCTGTTGTACCGGGTGGGGGGCGCACTGGGGGTGCTGCAGGAGTGGGGCGCCAGTTTGGAAGAATAAAGAGCAGGAAGGGGTGCCAGAGTAGGCAGGGAAAGGAAGGCGGGCGCGGAGGAGGGGCCGGGGTGGTGGCCGGGGACGCGGGGGGCGGCGGGGGGCAGGGCTGGGAAGGAGGGCCAGACTTGTGGAAGCGGGGGGGGGGGGGGGAGGGATGGGGGTGCGGGCGCGGGGTGGCAGGGCTGACTGGGGGGCTTGAAGTAGGGATGAAGTGGGAAGGCAGTGTTCTTTCCAAACCGGGGTGAGCTCCCGGCTCTTGCCCCCAACCTCAAATACCCCATTTCTGAATCCAGCCCCCCACACAAAAAAACGGAGGGGGATGATAGATTTCTGAATCAGAATCTGGGCAGTGGTAAAAAAAAAATCAATTAAGTATAAAATGGGAAGTACCCCCAAAACCAGGGGGAAAAGAGCCCTGATTAGTCAATTCCAGGCTGTCAGTCCGCCCCCCCCCCTCCGAAATCTGAAAGGTCCCAATTAAGTCAGGCCTGCCTGGTTGGTAATTAGAACCAGAAGTGGCCAGGCCACAGGGAGGGGGGTTGGGAGTGGGGCACAGGAGGGGGATGGAGGGCTCCAGGAAGTCATGAGTCCTCAATAGCCCCCCTTTCCCTTCACCAGATGCACCCCACTCCTCATCACCCCATCTGTGTGTGCTTCCCAGGCATTGCAGGGAGAGGGGGGCTTATAAGGGACAAGGCATTAGAGTGCCAGGCCCACCCTTCCCGTCAACCCCAATCCCCCCCCCCATTCTAGACAGTCTTAGCACAGCCTTGAAGAGAAGGTAAGAGGATGGGGGAATCTAGTGCCCCCTCTTATCCCCAAAGTCCCCCCAGCCCTTACTGCAGCAATTAGACCCATTAGCCTTCTAGCATTTCATGGGAACCAGATGTTCTCCACCAGCCTGGTGGGAGTATGAGGGGGGGCTGCTGCCTGACTCACCCCCCTCCCCATCTATGATCCCCACCACCACCACGGTTCACCCCTCCCAGCTAGAGTCCCACAAAGGCAAGACCCCAGAGGCAGAGAAGTGCACCCCTCCCCCACTAACAAGGTCATTAGCACTCAGAGTCTTGCATGGTCACCCCTCAGAGCCTCTACCACCCTGGCAAGGATGAGTTTGGCCAACAAGGGACTGTGGAGGGAGGAACAGCTAACTCCTATGCACCCCTCCTTTCCCCCCTCCTGCCACCTTCTGGATGGGGCTGGAGAATAAGTGGCTCTGAATTCCTGCTAAATTCTCCTTTTCTTCCAAAACCTTCCCTCAAAAAGGTGAAGAGGGGGCATTTCAAAGCAAGAAGCCACACCCCGAGGCTAAGTCCTAACTTAGGAGTCCCACCTGAAGGGCGATGGGGAGGGGTCTCTGAAGGAGGGGGCAGCAGAAGAGAGAAGGGAGGTGTGAATGAGGATGGGGCCCAAAGCTGGGGTGTAAGGAAGGAGCTGGGCAGGATGGGGGCTGGGACCGGGTAGGGGGCCAGGAGAGGGGGGTGCAGCCTGGGCCCCAGCGGCGGCGGCTTGCCCAGCTCCCCCCGCCGGAGAGGTTTCCTGTTGCAATCAAAGCCCCGTTTGTGTAGGCCTGGAGCTGGAGCCCGAGCCTGAGCTGCGGAGACCGGGGAGGGGAGGGGAAGGAGGCAGTCGGCTGGGGTTTTTTCCTGGACGAGGCCTCCCTGCCGCCTGCTCGCCACCCTTACCCGCCTGCTCTCCCAGCAGCTGGGTTCTCTCTGGGTCTGTGCCTTTTGGCCTGTGTAGTTCTCTGTCACCTCGCTTAGGTCTCTGAGTCTGTCTTTTTCAGCTTCTTTTAAGTAGAACTCTTTTTCTTCCTGTGCCAGCTTGCCCTCAGTTTCTCCATGTGACTTAGTGAGGTGCAGCCTGGGCTCCTTGCCCCAGGGACACAGTCACCAAGTTCAGAGGATAAACAGGGCTAGGTCAACACCACAGACATCTCCTCAAGAGGGGAAAGAAGGCAAGGTTTCCCTTCCCTCCCATCCAACTCTGTTCCCTGTAGTCTTGACAAAGCAAACAGAACACACCAGTGTTCATAAACACAGAGAGACAGAGAGACACAGACCCCAGGGTTTTATGCACATGTGTGAGCGCGTACACTGGCACGCGCGCGCGCGCACACACACACACACACACACACCCTCTGCTCTCCCATGCACACAGGCCTGTGCTTGCCTCCACAGCACATGCCCTCCTCCCCTCCCCCTCCCCTCCTCCACCACACGGTCCTGAGATGCCTGCCTTACCCACTCAGGCCCCTGGAGAACCCCAAGAGGTGGAGCAAGATTTCCCTTCTCAACGTGGATGTCTCCGAGGCGCTAGGGACCCAGCAGTAGGATCCAGGAGGCAGCCTCAGGGAGAAGTTCCAGACTCCTTCATGGACCACCCTCCCTCCCAGAGACTAAGAGAAAGAGGGTGTAGAGAGAGACACAGACTCAAGGTGAGTGTGGCTTTGGCATCAGACTTAGGCCTCCAATCCCTCTCCATTGGGTGGCCCCAGGCAAAAAGGGACAACAGGGCAGAGAAATGAGAGACTATGCTCTTTCACCCCTCAGCCGCTCTCCCACTATGGGCTCCCAGACTCCAGGATCCCTTCCTCTCGCCTCTGCCTCCCTCTCATTTACCACTGGGTGCTGCATGCCCCACTCCCATGCAGGCTGTCTGGACCCAAACCTTCCCCTCCTCCCCCCCCCACCAGCCCGCCTCTGCCCAGGCCCCCCCCTCGCCCCCCCCCTTCCAGTCCCCCCCCCCCCCCCACCCCCCCACCCCGCCCTTTCAGGGCAGCCCTGCAGGATAGAGCCCAGTGTGACCCCTTCCCCTACCTTGACCTTACTTTGATCCCTGACCTTGATCTCAGTGTGTCCAGGACACAGGAGAACTTCCCTGGGGACTTGGCCACTGGCTCTCAGCATTCCCCCACGATCACTCTTTTTCTCCTCTCCCTCCTTACTCCTAGAACCTGGGGAAACTAAGTCCCAAGGGACTGAGTTGTATGGTTCTCTGCAAGAAGTACATTCACGGAGAAGGGTGGTTTCTTCCTCCCTCCTCAGGCCCTGGGACAGATTCATGGGGTGTAAATGAGGTAGGGGAAGCCCAGCTGAGGTCTCCAAAAAGGGGGGCTTTGTGCTCTCTTGTTCACCTGCATGCCACCCAAATATCCCCTGTTGGTCTACAGACGTGCCACCAGCAGGTCTCACCAAACACCAGACACACCGTCAGCAGCCCTATTAAATATCGCCTCCTCACACTGACTCTTTGTTGCACACGCTGGAATTTTGCATATGAGCAGAGAGTCTCAAGGACATGCTGTACATACACAACTGCATATGGTCTACACGCACGTGCACACGCGCACGCACGTGCACACGCGCGCGCACACACACACACGTGCGCGCCTTCTCCAGATGAGCACACTCTTTCCACTAGAGCTGCCAGCCCATCTAGTCACCCCTTCACACATACACACAACCCTCCGGGTGCCCCTCCTAAAGGCAGGGCCCCTCTTCTCCTACCTCTCTCTCCCTGAGCTTATGGAGCTCTAAAGGATGTCTTATTCTTTCTGTCTTTTTTTTTCCCTCTCTGTCTCTATGCCTCTGGTTTTCTGCCCTTCTCTGTGCCTCTCCTTCCATCACCTCCCCTTCTTTCCAGGAGAGGATTCTCTACACCTGCTCACACGCTGCCCCTTTACCCCACAGAACCCTAGCAGCCCAGCGCTCCAGCTCCTGGGCACCCACACCTGTAATGGCTTGGTCAAGAAGACCAACTACGAAGTGGGAGGAAAGAGGATCCAGAGGGAAGAGGAGAGGCCTAAGACTTGTCTGCTGTCAGCACTCAAAGGCTTAACCCAAAGAGGGCAGGCCTGAGGGACAAGTAGGGATCTGCACAGCCTGTGGGCACCATGCCAGACCCAGAGGGAGGGGAGGAGTCCAGAACTCACATGGCTGGAGGAGAGGATGCTTCTGGAACACCCCCTCACCTCCCCGGATTACTTAGGGTGCAAGAGCCACCTTCTTTGTAGCTGTCTCCACCCTCCCCAGCACTGACAGGAGCGTTCCCTGACCCCACACGTCTTTGGGCCCCTGGCACTATTTCATTTCCTTTCTGTGCTGCCTGCCTCTGACTCACCAATTTCACCTCTCGATCATAGTCAGCTGATCGGCCTTGCGGACCCCTCTACTCCCCAGGCTGCTTCCCCCGTACCCACCACTGCATATAGGCAAAAGCCTCAGACTTCACCAGACTCACCCTTGGCTGCCCATACAAAGTGTTCTCCCCTGCCAGTTGACTCAGGAGGCAACTGTGGACCCCAACATCCTAGGCATTTGGGGCAGGAGCGTCGTCATTGCAAACAATGCCATTTGCTCCACGTCCAAACCCCCTCCTACAACCCCTGCCCCCTACTCCATTAGATCCAACCCCCAACCCTGCCTGCCTTGCTAACTAGGGTGCCAATTTTCTCTAGCACCCACCCTCAAAATTTCCTCCTGCTTCCCCCTGCCCTCATCCCCCAAGGTCCCTGAGACTCACACAGAGAGGCCATCTCCTTGGGAAGGTCAGGCTGGCCCAGGCCCCGGAAGCTAGGACTCAGCATCTCGAAAGGTGGAGACCCCCTGAGAGCCCCTGGGAAGGCAAAGGGGAAGCCAGCCCCTGGGTAGCCAGATCCAGGCCCCAGGGCACCAGCTGCAAAGAGTCGTTCCTTATTGGTGGCCATGGCAGCTGCGGTGAGGGAGGCTGAATTGCCTGGGGTCTGCAGTGGGCGGGGGAGGTCTTCAGCCACAGCCCCCGCCCATGCCCACTGCCCCAGCCTGGGAGGCTCCGTGCCCGCCCTTCCTGGCCTGCCCACTGGGTCTCCAAGAGTCCTAGGGAGAAAGAGAGGAAAGGGAGGGATAAGAGAAGGATCACCCGAAGGTTCCAAGCCCCGTGGCCCTCTCTCACTTGGAGCCTTTTCCCTCCACGCTTCTAAGGTTTGTACTGCCCTGACTCAGGACCCTCTACCACAGGTAGGAAGCAGGGCAGGAGCTCACGCAGGTTGAGGGAAAAAAATTCTCCAGGGAAGGGTAAACTAGTTCAGGTCTTAGGACTCCTGGCAGAGAGGACCCCTAAGCTGAGAAGGGACCATTAAGCACAAGTACACTAAACACTTGATTTAACCTTCACATCAATCCTGTGAAGTAGGAATTATGATTCCCATTTCACAGAGGAGGAACCTGAAGTTGAGTGACTGGCTTAAGATCATGGTGGAGCCAGGATTCAAACTCTTGGGCTGTAAGTTCAAGCTTACTTAACTTTAAAAAAAAAAAAAAAAAAAAAGACTATTTAAACTCTCTACCACTCTGGGGAAAGCAAACATATCTCTGTTGTAACTTTGGGGCCCTACATCTCTCTGGAAAGGAGTTGTGGTCCAGTGATTAGGAACACTGACTGTGGAGCTGGGCTACCTGAATCCATCCCCACCACTCACTAGCTGGACCTTGGGTGTGTTACTTAATCTTCCTTTGCTGAATTTAGTTTCCTCATTTGTCAGTTAGGAATAATAGGGCCTAAAAAAAAAAGGAATAATAGGGCCTACTTCATAAGGCTGTTGTAAGGATTAAATGGCTTCACATATGTAAAGTCTTTAGAATAATTTAGGCACATATTAAATGCTATGTGTGTCTCATGTTATTTCTCTTTGTACCTTCTCTTCCTCCATACCTCTCTTGTAATTAGCATTGCCTTCGGTCTCTACCTTCCTCAATACTCCCTCTTCCAGTTACCCCTCCTAGTTCTATCTCTGTCTCCAATTATCCCTCACTCCCAAACCTGTCTTGCATACTCTCCTTCAAATCCACAGATGTTGATGGAAGCCCCACTGTGTGCCAGGTATGATTCCAGGGAGCAGCTCCTCTCCTTGTCCTCACCTTACTTTACTTCCCCATCTCCTTTTCTCTGTCTTCTCTGAGCCCCCTGCTTCCAGGAAGCCCTCTCTACAACCTCCCCTCCCTCAAGTGTAGCCTGCCCCAGGATGTTTAACCTGAGCCCGGGGAAGGGAGAGAGGAAGGAGGGAGAGAGGAAATGGGAATCCTGGGGCTGGGCAGGTAGTTTCTTTCCTGATGTTCTGACAAGGGAAAGTTTGACTTTCCCAGGAGCCCCAGAACCACCCACTCTAGGGAAGTTAGGGGGGAGGAGAGTCACCCCAGCCTGGGTACCTCCTCTACCAGCCAGAACCATAATGGACTGAGGTGCAGAGGACAGAGAAGGACTGAGAGTGAAACACATATAGACT
This sequence comes from Phoca vitulina, assembly GCF_004348235.1. Taxonomy (NCBI): domain Eukaryota; kingdom Metazoa; phylum Chordata; class Mammalia; order Carnivora; family Phocidae; genus Phoca; species Phoca vitulina. The sequence continues at coordinate 18,093,751 of NW_022589726.1, read as the reverse complement.
ATGGGGTGGGCAGGTCCAGAGGTAGGTGATAGGCATTTCTGCATCTCTTTTCATCAGTCTTTGCTTCTAGGACCAGTATCTCTCCATCTTTGTACCTCTGCTTTCCTTCCTTCTTTCCTTCATTCCTTCGTTCCTTCCTTCCTTCCCTTCTTTCTTTTCTATCTCTCATCTACCTTGGCCTTCAAACTCCTGAGGGTAAACTGTCATGGAAGTTACAGAAACTCAGACCCCAGCACCACCACCCTCCACTCAGCCTTGATGCATGACAACCCTTGCTCTTCAGGAGCCATCACCCATATCCCCAGTACCCTCAGACTCCTCAGCCCAATGTCTCCCCAGGCCTAAAAGGCTGAGCCCCAAGCCCCCAGGGTCCTTCTCCTTTTCCTTCCCCTATTCCCTCAAGTCCTCATCCCTGGTTAAGCCCAGGTGGAGCCAGGAGTCCCGGCCCCAGAGGCCCCTGGGCCATAGCTCAACAGGCTGGGCCACATTCCAGGTGGATTAACCCCTCCGATGCCAAGGGTGAGAAGCTACTAGAGCCCCCCCCATCTTCTTCAGACTGCCTTCAACTGGGCCCCAGGCTCCAGCTCCAGCACTCACTGTCTTTGCTTCTCACTTACAGATGGGAAACAGAGACCTGAGTGTGGGGCAGGAGGACTTCCGGTGTCCCAGAGAGGGATGCTCAGACTCCTGGTCCTTACTGAGGAATGAAGCTATAATGAGTGAAGGACAGCCCAGCTCTCCTTGGGCTTCCTCCTATTTTGCCTCAGAGAAGGGACCTGAGAGTTGAGTGTAGAGGGGAAGGTGACAGAGAGTCACCCATTTCTGAGCCCTGGTTCCTCTGCCCTGGCTGGGAAGAGAAGGGGAGGGTCTTAGATCCAGGGTGGAGGAAGGGACCAAGGGATTGAAGACAGTGGTACAGAGAGTAAAAGGAAATCCTACACTAGGGACCCAGATGCCTTGGTTCTTTGGGGAACCTGTGGAAGGAAGAGAACCCTTCTCTCCTCCCAAGATGCCACCTCAGATGGAGGTGGGGCTGACTAGGGGAAAGGGGCCCTTACAAAGCTGCTTCTCTTAGGGCTGAGGTAGAGTTGAGGGAGGGCATGGATGAAGGGGGCTGCCGGATGGGGGGGGGCACGTCTCCCTGCTGCCCTGCCCGCTTTAGAGCCCCGAACAAAGCTGCTCTTGTCGGCTGCTCTCCACCCGCTGCCCCCCTCCCCTCTGTATAAACACGACCACCTTTTTCCATGACCCCATCCCCAGCCTGGGCGGAGAACCCAGGCATCCTCTGCTCTAGCCTGGGCCCCAGCCTGCTCCCCAGGAGGCAGCGGTGGCCTGGGTTTCCCTGGCCTTGTGCCACCCTTGGGGGAGTCCAGACCCTTGAGTCTCCACCTCTCATCCCCAAGTGCCCTCCCTCCACCCCACTGGCCCCAGGGAGGGGCAGTGCCCAGGAGGCAGGCAGGCAGGCAGGCAATGCCAGTGGAATGTGTGTGGGCAATGGAGGGCACGGGCAGGGTGGGGCAGAGGGGGGAACTGGAGGTGCCAGTTAGGTGGCTTTCTGAGCCAGGGGTGGGGGTGTGCCGGGGTGGGGGTGTGTGCCCTGTACTGCCTACCAGGCTTTAAGCTACAGTGTGCATGCGCGTGTGTATGCGTGCATGCGTGTGGGGTGTGTGTGTGTGTGTGTGTCTATGTCTATTTGGGACACCCAAGCTCCAGGCACCCTGCACGTACTGCCTCCTGCCCCCCACCCCCTTCCTCTCTCTTCTTGACTCAAGGATATGGGACACTGCCTTTGGTCCTCAACCCACACTCAGCATCTGAGGAGTGATAGTCAGGGCAGGAGCCTCAGACCTGAGGTCTGGGATTGCACTTACCCTGGACATGGGTCCTGAAGGGGCACAGTCATTTCAGCTTCTCACCCTACAGACCCCTCCTCAGGCTCCCCTGCCCTCCCCCAACCATACATACTCTTACCCTCTGGCCACCTGCAGAGATTCCCTCCTACATACTGGGTCAGGTTGAGGGGACTGGGCTGTAACTCCTGAAGACAGAGAGGCATGTTAGTGTGGCTCCTAGACTAGGACTCCTGGGTCCCTGCCCCAGTCTTCCTGCTCTTCCTTTGTTCCCTTTGGGCTCCCCTCATGAATACTCCTGAGGAGCCCCCATCCTTGGCTGGAGGGAGCCAAGACTCACACCCTGCTTGGGGGTAAGTGAGAGGGAATACAGAACTGCAGTTTAAGGGACCTTCACAGACCACTCTCCTATCCACTTGTCTCTGCAAACTCCAGGACCCGGATGGCTGGGAGCACTTGCCTCTGGATGTCTCTTGCCCTTTTGATGTCCAAGCCGGGCGATTCCACTGGGGAAGGAGGAACTTGGACCAGTTTGGACCAGAAGTCCACCCCTCAGACTCCCCTGGGGAAGCCAGATGGAGGGCTAGTGGAGGTCCTCCCACACAGGAGGGAACCCTGTCTTCCCTCACACTCCAAAGCACAAAAGTAGGCTAGAAACCCCCTGGCTGAAGACTCTTCCCCAAGTGCTCTCCCCACTATTCACTGAAATGAAGCCTTGCTGAAGCCCAGCCTAGCCCCAGCCTGTCTAAATCTTCCCCATTCCCTCCCGCATCGGGGCTGACCCCCAAGTCCGGCAGGAAGCCCCTCCAGCCCTGCGGACCACGCGAGCAGCCGCGGCACGGACTGAGCGGCGTCGCTCCGCCGCGCCCCTGTCCCCAGCCCACCTCGGCCGGGACCCAGGCGTCCGCGGGCGGCGGCGAGCCTGCTTCCCCGCCTGACTCACCTGGAGGGGAGGGAGGGGGAAGGGAAGCCGCGGAGCCCCGAGGTCCCGGCGTCGGGCGGTCGCGGGGATGCGGCGTCGCAGTGTCAGGGGCTCGCGGCAATGGGGGGCTCTGGGGGGGGGGCACGGGCTCTAGGCTGGGACTGTCCCGGGGCCTCTCTGAGCCCGCCCGCCCACGTGACCGCCCCAAAATATCCGACACATTTTCTCCCAAACCGCACACTGACTCTGCAGGCGGGGACACGGAAAATATTTTCTTTCTTTTTCTCCCTCCCCACCCCCCCCACCTCCCTCCCAGCCCGGCTCCCTCCTCCCCCTCCCGCCCTCGCTCCTCCCTCCCCTGCCGCCTGCCCCTGCCCGGCTCCCTCCTCGGTGCCCAGGGGCTGGGGGCGGGGGTGGGGGGTGGGGGGAGGGCTGGGCGGGGCGGGGCGGCCCAGGACGCCTGGGTCTCTGCCCCTCCCATTTGCTGGGCTTCCGTGGCTCCATCCCCAGGAGGCCGGGCAAGGCTGGCAGAAGAGGTCAGTGTCCTGGGCCCATGATGCCACCCTTTCTCTCCGGCACTTTTCCCCTTCCTGCCATTTAGGGGGACTGCTTGGGTTCTCTGGCCAGGCTGTGTGGTTCAGTGAAGCCAGTCTCTGCTACCTCCTCAGGGGAGGCAATGGGAGCTGTATCCTCATCATCCCAGGGGTGGAGTGATGGCGCTGGGGTAGGAAGCAAAGGCCACTGTCTTTACCCTTTGCTTAGCCTTCACCTGCAGGTCAAGGTAGTCTCTACTTCCCCTAGCCTATCCCAGGTGGTCTTTTCGTGCCAGGAGCAAACTGGTTTAATTAGTGGGATTTGGGGGGTGCTGAGGCCCAGGGGCTGGAAGACCTCCTCCTCTCACCCTGCCTTTTTTTTTTTTTTTTT
>NW_022589726.1:17968197-18089955 GCF_004348235.1 Phoca vitulina | reverse complement strand
TTTTTTAAGATTTTATTTATTTATTTATTTATTTATTTATTTATTTATTTATGTGACAGAGAGAGACACAGTGAGAGAGGGAACACAAGCAGGGGGAGTGGGAGAGGGAGAAGCAGGCTTCTCGCCCAGCAGGAGCCCAATGTGGGGCTCAATCCCAGGACCCTGGGATCATGACCTGAGCCGAAGGCAGACGCTTAACGACTGAGCCACCCAGGCACCCCTCACCCTGCCTTGAATAAACTCGGGATTTAGGGAGGCTGGGTCCCTGGCTGCCAATGTTGTCCCCACCTTTGGGCTTGGATCTGGAGGGGGAGAGACTGGTGAGGGCAGAAGGAACTGTAGCTGGGAGTGGGAGGAGCCTTGGGCTGGGTGTGAGGGAGAAAGCCCAAGCAGAGGGTGTGTGTCTGCCTTAACCAGCGCCTGCTTGCCTGGTAGATGCGCCACGAATGTTGTTGACTGTGTGTGTGTGTGTGTGTGTGTGTGTGTGTACGCGCACATGTGCGCACATGCCCAGGGTCAGTGTCAGTGTCTGATGGGGACACTCTCTGACTTCAACATGACCACAAAGACTCTCAGCCCAAGAGTGGGAACCCAGAGGTTTGTCCCCATTCTACTGAAGACAGAGTGAGAGAAAAGAAGGGGTCTGAAGTCCAGGCTCTGTGCATGGACCCCAGACACTCCCACAGAGAGGAAGGGTGGGAGTGAGAAAGGAGAGAAGGGGAGCAGTAATAGGGGCTGAACTGGGCTGGAGAGACGCGCCCGAAGGACCTTCCCCCAGCAACAATCCCAGGGTGACCAGCACTGGGGCCGTGGGCTCCTGATCACGTCATCACATTTTCTGTGCAGAAATTACTCTGCTCTGTCCTCACTGCCACCCTAGGGGGCCAGGTGTCCTCCCTCCTAGGAAAGGGCTCTTTTGGTAGCCAGAGTCAGGTGATGGAGAGGGGGAAAGAAGGGGCATGCTGTGACTATCTCAGGAGAACAGGAGACGTCAATGGGGGTGCAGACAAGGCCCTCCCTTTCACTCCAGGGGTGGAAAGAGCTGGGAATAGGTACTCCAGGGTCCCGTCCCCAGGTGGCCTGGCTGCTGTTGACTTTGCTTGGTTACCCTGGGAGCAGCACTCAGCAGGGTGGGAGGGGCAAGTGTCAGGGAGTTGGACCCAAGCATCCAGGCTGGGCTGGGATGGCGTCTGGCCCATGTGGCAGGGATCCTGCCAGGAGGCTGCAAAGTTAACCCCTCCTGCCCTGATGCTGGGGGCTGGCGGAAGAAGGGCGAGCCCAACTGTGGTTTGTGAATGTGGCCCTAATTCCCCCTCCCCATCCCAGCACATCTGTACTTGGTTTACAGTGAATGAGTCTCCTGTCCTCATGACCGGCGAGGGCACCACTCCCTCCCTGGCCCTTGGCCGGGCATCCTGACACAGAACCAGGCACCACCCCCATGACACTTTTCCTGCTGGGTATCTCCTCTCTCAACTCTTCCCCCCCCTCCTTCTTAAAGGGGCTCAGAGGCTGTTCCCCGAGGCCAAGAGCTAGGGTTCTAGGACTGTGTAGCTGGGGTAGCAGATGGGGGCAGGGAAGCTAACGGGGGGGGGGGGGGGGGGGGCATGGGGACCAAACACTTGTAGCCTGGGAAGAGTCAGCAGGTCTAAAATTCCATCTGTCTCTGCCCTTCTCTTTGTTTTGGTTTGTCTGTCTGTCTGCCTCTGTCTTTGTCTCTGGTGGGTGTTTGTCCATCCATCCGTCTTTGGTAACTGTGGTTCCTCCCTTCTGGTGGCCTGCTCCGTCCCCAGCCAAGGACAGCAGCCAGGGGGCGATGCCCAGGAAGACCCGCCCTGTGCCGGGCCCTCCCCTGGGGATTGCCGCGCCTCCGCCCCCGCCCCTCCCTGGGACCCAATGACGGGGGTCTGTTTGGAAGTCAAAACAAAAAACAAGCAGACTGGGGATCAGGGAAGTGGAGCATTGTGAGGGGTTCGGATTCTTCTCTCCCTCTTGCAATGGAACCGGTGTTCCATGCAGGAATTCCAGGAGGAGACTTGGGAAGAGGGCCTCCTATTCTGGAAGCTGGTTGGAGAACTCTTCTGTCATCCTTAGTTCTAGCCTTTATTCTGTGCTTGTTTCACCGGGTCACCCTGGCAACTTGGAGAAATGATTTCTTGGGGGCCATAGGACCAGGCTTCCTTTGCTTCCCTCATCACAAAGACCAAAAGGAGAGATGGTGACGACAGAACATCTGACCCACCTGCCCTGACTGTGCTTCTTTGCCCCACCCCTCATTGTCACCCTGCCCTCTCCCCAGGAACATGAGGACATGGACTGGGTAATTACCCCGTGCCCACTCTGGAGCTGGGGAGGACATCTTATGCCTTGCTCAGAGGTGGCTGGCAGATGTCTGTGGGAGGTGGGGGAGCTGCGTTACAGCCCCCAAGGACATCATTAAGGCACGGAAGTGCCATTGGAGCTTGGAGGCCAGGGCACCCAGGGAGAGTGTGATGAAAACATGTTTTGTACAACACGTGTCTTCTCTTTTCCCTTCCTCCCCTCCTTTCCCACCTCCTCCCCCTAGGCCTGCCCCGTGCCAAGGCCGGTGCCAGCCCTGCCCCGGGTGCTTGCTCAATTCCACCCCTTTGACCAGGCCTCTTCTCCCGCTTGCCAGTTTGTTGGCTTTCCTGGTGAATGAATTTGTGTGTGGAAGGCCCCTTACTGGCCTCAGTGCCACCCAGATCCCCACATAGAATAAGGCCTTGATTTTGGAACACAGGATTTGAGGACTACCCTAAACAATTCTAGGGGTTTCTTCCCTGAACATGCGCCCTTCATTAATTCAACAGATCTCCTCTAAGTATCCACTGTGTACCATGCACTGTACTAGACCCTGGGAATACCGCCTCAGGCTCATAATCTGCTGGAGGAGTCAGATGTTTACTGGATAATCCACACAATTGCAAGTGATAACTGGTGTGCAGAGGCATAAGGTACAATGAGAGTGGATAATAGAGGGATGTCCCCCCAGCCCAGGAGATCAGGAAAGGCTTCCGGGAAAAGCTGAGGAAGAGAGTAGAGAGAAACGAAGGCAACAAAAGAATATGGGCAACGGGCCTGGAACAGGGTCCTGGCTCCCAGCCACCCTGCTCCCCCCAGAAAGAAGAGGGTCCCTCCATTCCTGTTCCCCACGTGGATTTTGATATGCTACAAGGGAGAGATGATAAGCACCTCCTAAAGGCCAAAGCAGGGGCCCCGGGACACCTGGTGACCCCGCCCTGGAGTGATTCCCCCCCACTCCTTCATTTCCTCCTCCGGAAAGGGAAATAGAGGCACAGATAGGGAAGAGGAAACCACAGGCTTAGGCCTCAGATTATACACAGAAAACAAGGCCCCACATTGTTGGCAAATCCCCCGGAGTGAGGGATTCCTGTGTTTGCCTAGCTGGAGCCTCACCAGACAGAAAAGCCTTCTCCTCCAAGCTGTTCTGCCATGCGCCCTTCCCCTTCCCTGATGCAGCCCTGACCTGGCCCACTCCCTGGAACTGGGAGCAGGGCTAGTTGCCTGGACTATGTGTGAGGTGAGAGCTCCAGGTGTCTGCCAGTCATCACGTGGGCGGGTGTAGAAGTGTTTTGTACAGAACCTCAGTCCAGGGGTTAGAGGGTTATCTCTCCTCTGTCCACTGGGGGGCTTCCAGTTCCTCTTGCCTAGACACCAAGGTGCCAAGTCTTCCTTTCTGAGCAAAAGGAATGGAAGGCCCTTTGGAGGAGGGAGCAGGCTTCTTTGTGGCCCTGCGGCCTCTGGAGCTGGCAAAGAGGTCTTGGGACCAATGGGGTTAAATTCCAGCCCTGCTCTGACCCACTTTCCTCCCTGTGCCCACATCCCCTGGAGCCAGGGTGTTGGGTGGGGCTGGCCTGGCATCCCTGCACCCACACCTGGGACTTCCCCAAGATGGAAACTCCCAGAACCCTGGTGTCCTATCTCCCCTGCCAACTCCCACCGACTGCCTGGGATCAGTTCAGCTTCAGTTGGATCTCCCTGTCTGCCAGCTCTCTACCAGACTACAGATTCACCTTAGCTTCAGGGGCCTACCCCAAAGATGTTGTCCCACTTTCTGGGACCATCTTTGGTATCTGGTTGCTCCATCTAGCAGATTCCTTTGAAGAAAAGATGTGGGGCTGGGGCCAGGGGGATTGGGAAGCTATCCTTTGTTGACCCTACTGTGTTCCAGGCATTGTGCTAGGCATTCACCTTAATCCACACAGCAGTCCAGAGAGGTAGCAGTTATCATCCCCATTTCACGGAAGAGGGAGCTGAGAATCAGAGAAGTTAAGCAACTTGCCCAAATCACACAGCTAGGAAGTGGCAAAGCTAAGGTGGGAACCCAGGTCTTGGTGATCCTGAGCGCTCTTCACCACCGAAGGCTTCCTCCTTTTCCTCAACTGCCCCTCTCTCCATGGGATGAGAGACTTGGGAAATTCAATGCAATCCAATTCAGCAAACATTTATTACCTGCCTCATGCCAGGCATTCATAGGTGCCAAAAAAACAAGGAAGGCTGCTGTCCTTGAGATCTGGTGGGAAAGATAGGTATATGGACTAGGAAGTATCTAACTTCAGCATCACTATCTGAACAAGGGGGCATGGACCAGAGGAAAAAAAATGATACCTTATTTTCTCTTTCTGGACAGAATATATAAATACATTATGAAAGGGGTACAAATAAACTGGAACAAACAGAGTACCTACTTAACTGCCGTCCAAGTCAAGAAATAGTATTTCCTGTGCTCCAGAAGCTCCCATGTGTTCTTCCCATAATTCCTTCCCTCCCCTAAGAAGTAACCACCATCCTGACTTTTGTGGTAATTATTTCCTTGGATTTTTTAAAGATCTTATTTATTTATTTGAGAGAGAGAGAGCACGAGCATGAGCAGGGGAAGGGCAGAGGGACAAGCAGACTCTCCATTGAGCAGGGAGGCCAGCATGGGGGCATGGGGCTTGATCCCAGGACCCTGAGACCATGACCCCAGCTGAAGTCAGACACCTAATCAACTGAGCCACCCAGGTGCCCCTTCCTTGTTTTTCTTTTTTTAAAGATTTTATTTATTTATTTGAGAGCGAGAGAGAGAGAGAATGAGAGAGAGAACATGAGAGGGGGTAGGGTCAGAGGGAGAAGCAGACTCCCCGCTGAGCAGGGAGCCCGATGTGGGACTCGATCCCGGGACTCCAGGATCATGACCTGAGCCAAAGGCAGTCGCTTAACCAACTGAGCCACCCAGGCGCCCCCCTTGTTTTTCTTTATAGTTTTAGCACCTATGCATGTATCCCTAAACAATATTGCTTAATCTTGCCTGTTTTTGAGGTTTATGTAAATGAAATGATACTGTATTATTCTTTTGTGTCTTCTTTTGTTCAACTTCCTGTTTGTGAGACATATCCAAGTGGTTGCACATAACTGTCTTTTTATTGTTGCATAGTACTCAGTCACATGAATACACCACAATTTATGTTTTTATCCTACTGTTGGTAGATGTTTGGGTTGTTTTCAGTATGCCTATCATGAACAATGCTGCTAAGAACATTCTTGGACACGTTTCCCAGGACATACATGCAAGAGTTCTTCCAGGCTATAAAACTAAGAGTCATGGGGCACCTGGCTGGCTCAGTCAATAGAGCATGCTGACTCTTGATCTCAGGGTGGTGAGTTCAAGCCCCACATTGGGGCTTTTAAGCTTACTTAAAAAGCCAAACCAAACCTAAGAGTCGAAGTGTTCCTATAGGCAATCTCAGTTATCAGATAATGCCCAACTGTTTTCCAAAGTGGTTACACCAATTACATAGAAAGCAGAACTTTCTAACCAGGGGTCAGGCATGAGACCAAGAAGACCCATAGGCTTTCTTGCCTAAAACCCTCTGCAGTTTTCCCTTTTACCGGACTAAGATCCAAGTCCCTGTGGGGGTTCCCAGGGCCTTGCATGTTGGGGCCCCTGCCTTGATCTCTATCTGTGCCATTAGGACTCTCGCCTTTGCCCCCAGTCCCATCGAGTGTTGCCACCTCTGCCCCACCCCCACCCCCAATCTTCTGCTGAATGTTCTTTCACTAGATCTTTCCATGGCTCTCTCCCTCATTTCCTTCAGGTCTTTGCTAAAATACCGCTTCTCAGTGACACTTTCCTTGACCACTTAATTTAATTTTATTTTTTTAAAGCTTTTATTTATTTGAGGGGCGCCTGGATGGCTCAGTCGTTAAGTGTCTGCCTTTGGCTCAGGTCATGGTCCCGGGGTCCTGGGATTGAGCCCCACATCGGGCTCCCCGCTCATGAGCTGAAGGCAGACGCCCAACGACTGAGCCACCCAGGCGCCCCTAATAAATAAAATCTTTAAAAAAAAAAGATTGTATTTATTTGAGAGAGAGAGAGCACCTGAGAGAGAGAGATCACAAGCAGGGGGGAAGGGTAGAGGGAGAAGCAGACTCCCCGCTGAGCAGGGAGTCAATCCCAGGACCCTGGGATCATGACCTGAGCCAAAGGCAGACGCTTAACTGACTGAGCCACCCAGGCACCCAGACCACCAAATTTGATATTGCAACCTCCCACATTCCTTATCCCCTCCTCAGCTTTGTTTTTCTGCACAGCCCAGCCACCTGGGATGCATTCAGCCTCAGGCACCTCTCCCCTGGTCTGCTGGGGCTTGACAGACTGTATCTCGCCCCAAACCTTTAAGCGCTGTCATACCTGACAGTTTGGGGACTGACTAGCTGCCCCTGCTGATGAGCCCACCTCTCTGAGCCACTTGTCATCAGGACACTCTGGGTTTCCCACAGCCATTCTCATGCTCTAAAATAAGCTTATGTATTTGTTTATTTACTTGTTTGGTTTTGGTCCCCACCCTGCCCCACCCCTCACTTTTATGGGCACTCTATAAAAGAGGAAACTTAGCTGCCTTATTCACTCCCTGATACACGATAAGTCCTCAAATAATAATTGTCCAGGCTGGTTGTCAGTCTTCCAGAGACAGCTGAGCACCCCCACCCCAACACCTGGGATTTGCCCTGGCTGGAAATCCCCAGAACCTAAGCATCCTCCCTCCACTGCCAGTTCCCTCCAACATCCCTGGCTCAGTGTCTCAAACAGCTCTGGGGTGGCGGCTGGGGCTGCTTCCCTAAATGGCCTCGGGGAACAGTCTGGGAGCTAGAGGCAGCCAGGGCAGGGCCGGTGGTGGCCGGCCTGGCCGTCAGGGCCAGGGCGCGCTGGGCAGGGGTCCTTCCTTACCCAGGCAGGTGTCAGGTGCCTGGAGCTCAAGAAAAAACATTTTGATCGAATAAAGGGGAAGACTTCAGAGATGAGAGAACTTCACCAGGCAGCGAAAAGAAAGAGAGCATTGGGAGCAGAGCAGAAGGAACGGTGGAAACAAAGGACTGGAGGCATGAAAGCATCGTATTTGAGGAACGGGTTCTGCTGTGGTGCAGAGAATTTTCAGTGGAGGGTAGCATTCCAGGAGAGCATCGCTGGGCAGGCCTGGAAGGGGAGGGCTGGCTGCGGAGGTCTGAGCTCCCAGCAGGATCAGCAAAGGCTCAGCCGTGTCTTAGGTTTAATCCTGCCCCTACCCTTGCCTCTCTCAGTCTGCCCCTCCTACTTCACCCCTGCCCTTCCCTTCACCCAACCCCCAGCCTGGCCGCTCCTGCAGCTGAATGGACTTCTCTCTCGGCCTACGCTTGGGGCCTCGGAACAAGAAGGCTACCCACCAACAGCCCCCTCCACCCTCCGGGCACGGCCCACCAGCTGCCTCTCCTTGTCTGTCCTGTCCCCCCTCCGCCTGTTTTTGCCCCTGCCCTAGCTGTCCTCCTCCCACCTGCTCCTGCACTGCGTATCCCTCTTATGCAGCCACCTGCCCCTCCTGTCCCGGCCTCCCTGGCCCACCCTGTACCTGCCCCTGCCCTCCCTGCCCTGCCTGCCCGCCCTTGACTTGTCCCCACAGCTCCTGCATCCCATGCACTGGTCCGCACTTGACCTGCTGCCACCCCTCATCTTGCCCGATTTCCCCTTGCTCCAGAGGCCGAGCTGCCTGTCCAAGTTCCTGCTTGGACTGCAGCGACAGCTGTGGCTGTGGCCGAGGGGCTCCTCCAGGCTCCACTGGCCGCTGCTTCAGGAGACAACGCCCCTCTCAGAGGCACTGTCTGATAGTCTAGCTGGGCTGTCGCTCCCCTGAGAGACTGTCAGTCTCCTGGAGCACTTCTGCTAGCTGCTTCCTCTGCGGGGGAGACAGAAGCTCTGGAGTGAGGAGAGGGATCAGCTAGACCCCTCGCCCAGACAGGAAGAGGCAGAAGGCTGCTCAGAGCCCCGGCCTCCCCCTCAATCCCTGAGAGCGGGGCATCTGCTTTGATGTTAGTTTCTGGACATGCTCCAGCTGGGTCCAGAACCTCCTCTTCTGCAACTTCTGGAATGGAAAGCGTGTTTCTCAGAGCCTCCCTCATGGCTGCTGAAGGTGAGCAAGTTGGCCATTTTCTTCCTCTAGTCAGCCTCTGCTGGAGATCCTTCTTGGCTCATCGTCTCTGTAGTTTGCCTGGATAAGGTGCATTCCTCCTCTAGAGGCAGGAGGGGATTCTTTGTTAAGGGGCTACTTCTTGCCCCTTGGACCTCCACCCATCTCCCTGACTGACCCAAGAGTCTCTGGACCCCTTACCTCTCATCTTGAGTCAGGCAAAGAAGGTCAGTGGCTCTTGGATCAGAAGAGAAAGTTGAGCAGAGGGTTCCTGGCTCTTCCCTCCCCTTGGATATCATGACATCCTTCATGGTCCTTTGCTTCTAGGAACCTGGCATTCTCTGCCTGGATGTCTTGTCTTTCAAATCTCTGAGCGCTCACGCAGTCTCATGACCTCAATCTTCCAGCAATAATCCCACCTGCTACATTCATGCTCATCTGGCATGGGGATAAGGGAAGCTGGGAACCCTGGACTCAGGGTCCCAGTGATCCCATCCACATAGCTAGTCAGAATCCCCTGTCCCTGGGGGTGGAGCTGGGGGTTTGGAGAAGCGACCAATAGGAAGCTGGAAGTAAGAGCCCGGGTATCTGCCCAGGACTGGGCCCTAAGCCGAGAGCCCCTAAGTACCCCTCTACATTCCTCAAGTCCTTTCAGTGTTCTCTTTCTCAGCCTCCTTCTGTGGGACCCTTTGTTCTTTCCTTTCTATCTCTGTGTAGCTTTCTGTTTACCCTTCCTTCTGTCTGTCTACATCACTCTCTCCAGTTCTACTTCCTTCTTTCCATCACTGGGACATTCTGCCTTCACCTAACTTTATCTCTACATCAGTTTTCCCCGTTCTCTATCCCTCTATTTCTCTCTCCATTTCCCCATCTAATTAATTTAATTAATTGTAAATATTTTATTTATTTGACAGAGAGAGAGAGAGCACAAGCAGGGGAAGTGGCAGGCAGAGGGAGAGGGAGAAGCAGACTCCCCGCTGAGCAAGGAGCCTGATGCGGGTCTTGATCCCAGGACCCTGGGATCATGACCTGAGCTGAAGGCAGACGCTTAACCAACGAAGCCACCCAGGCACCCCTCTGCATCTAATTTAAAGTCTACCTAACATATATGTCTTTTTCTTTCCCCCTTCCCTGTGTCAGTTTGTGTCTTCATTTCTATTTGCTTTCTTGGTCTTTCAATCCACCTTACACATCTCTCTCTTTTTTTAAAGGAAGCTCTATGCCCAACATGGGGCTCGAACTCAGGACCCTGAAGTCAAGAGTCGCACGCTCCACGGACTGAGCCAGCCAGGTGGCCCCCCTCTCTGTTTTTCTATCCTGTTCTGCTTCTGGTGCATTTCATTCTCCATCTCTTTCATTTCTATTTCCCTTTCTGTCCTTGTCTCCCTCCCTGTCTTCTGGGTCTAGTTGTTTTTTTCACTTCCTATTTCTTTCTGCCTCTCCATATTTGTCTTTCTCTGTCCCTGGGTCCTACAGGTACCTGCACACCATGCCTGCGTCATGCCTATCTCATTGCTGTCCGAGGTCCAGGACAGTGAGTCCTCCAATGTCTGTCTATCCCACACATGCCCCAAGCACTGGTGTTTGCAAGGGCTGGACACAGCTACCAGAAGAGTCCTTCCTTTCCTTACCCATGATCCAGGCAATTCGTCCCTACTCAGCTCTAAGCTCAAACTTTTTAAAAATGATGCTTCTTCCAACTTCTTATTCTGCAAATAAGCAATTAAAAAGAATTGGGGCACCTGGCTGGCTCAGTCTGTGGAGTGAGCAAGTCTTGATCTTGAGGTTATAGGTTCAAGCCCCACATTGGGTGTAGAGATTAGTTTAAAAAAAATCTTTGGAAAAAAAAAAAAGAATTAAGCATTTATGTTGCCTGTCCTATATAAACTATATTTCAGGGTAACCAAATAGCTCTAAGTGGTGGAGAAAACTTCTCATTTACAGAAGAATTCCAGCTAATGTGGAAGGAATATGGAATTAGAAAAATCATTTTGCAACTCTTAATGAAATAATTGATCAAAGCAAGAATCATGAATGGATGAAACCAAAGACGATGGTTGATGGGGAACTTTACAATGGAGGAATCAAGCTGTCACCACCTGACCCCACTGATGAATCTTACCATCACTAAAAAGGGCACAACCACCTACTGTGTACCTCCTGATGTGATGTAATCTGAAGCCCTCAGCACCACCCATGAAAGACTCTTCCTAAACAAAGGAACAAACACACACAAAAACTGAATGTGATTCAAATCAAACCTCTAGAACTAACCTCCACTTAACAGGAAATATCAGGGATGGAGAAACAATTTAAATGACCCAGCGAGGAGGCGAGAAGACACATCCAGAATGTGGAAACTTTTCAAGGAAATCTGACCCAATTTCTTCATCTAGTGAATGGCTGGGGGAGGAGGGAAATAATAATAATAATAATGATAATAAAAGGACAACTATTATATGGAGCACGTGGACCTTGTTTGGTTCTTGATTGGACAACCCAATTGTAAAAAGACAGTTTTAGACAGTTGGAGCCTTTTATTTTTATTTTTTTTAAAGATTTTATTTATTTGACAGAGAGAGACACAGCGAGAGAGAGAGAACACAAGCAGGGGGAGTGGGAGAGGGAGAAGCAGGCTTCCCGCCGAGCAGGGAGCCCAGTGCGGGGCTCGATGTGGGGCTCAATGCAGGGCTCAATGCGGGGCTCAATGCAGGGCTCGATGCGGGGCTCGATGTGGGGCTCGATCCCAGGACCCTGGAATCATGACCTGAGCTGAAGGCAGATGCTCAATGACTGAGACACCTAGGGGCCCCAGTTGGAGCCTTTTAATTATGGATTGGGTATTTACAATGCCAAGGAATCAGTATTGATTTTGTTAGATGTAAAATGGCTTTGGGGTTATGTAAGCAAAGGGCCTTATTTCCTAGAGTTACACGTTGAAGTATGGAGTGAAGTGACATACTTACTTTTAGATATTTTGGCCAACAAAAAAGGACAGAAAGCAGGGAGTAGAAGGAACAAAGTGACAAAATTAATATTATTATTAATATTAATTATTATTAACTATATAAGGGTTCATAGAACTATACTCTACCTTTGTGTATGTTTGAACATTTTCATAATAAAAGTTTTAAACAATGTTCCTCTGGTGAGCAAGGTTCCTAGTTATTCCTAGAGCATCCTCCCACCTTCCCTGAAAACGAGGACTTCCCCTGTGACTCCGCAATACATAGACCTCAGCCCTCCTTGCCCTTTACTAGAAGCATGTCCTGGAGATGGGCTGTGCTCACAGGCTGCCTTTTATCCCCTCCAGTCCTCTGCTGGCACATTTCCCATGTTAGGACCTTTCCTAGCTGTGCTTCTCAGTTCTGAAGGGACAGGGGAGCCTTAAGACTAAACATATTTTTAATAGGTCCCACAATAGGCAAAAATAATCCAAAATAATGTGATCTTGCTGTAAGTCTCTCTCTGCCAGGTGCTTTTGAGCAAAATGTAGCTCAACAATGGGAGAAAACTGGCCTCCCTCCTGGAAAACAGAAGGCCAGAATGTAAGGTCATCCTGTCCCACTCCTGCCTTCATTCAGGATGACCTCCACCCCAAAAAAAACAAAGGTCATGAGTTCAAGGAGCTTCAGTCCAGGACTGGAATGGAGAGTATTTGGTTCACTCACTGAACGACCTTGGGGAAATCTTGGTTTTTGAGTCTTTGTGTTTCTAGATGAATGCATGGGAGCCACTACTCTGTAGGGGTTTGCCAGTTAGGTATAAAGGCACTCTGGAACTTGTAGGATATAAATCTTAGCTGTTTACTTTATCATAAGAAAGTATTTCTCGGGGTGCCTAAGTGGCTCAGTTTGTTAAGCATTGGACTCTTGGGGTGCCTGGGTGGCTCAGTCGTTGGGCATCTGCCTTCTGTTCAGGTCGTGATCCCAGGGTCCTGGAATCGAGCCCCGCATTGGGCTCCCTGCTCGGTGGGAAGCCTGCTT
This sequence comes from Phoca vitulina, assembly GCF_004348235.1. Classification (NCBI taxonomy): domain Eukaryota; kingdom Metazoa; phylum Chordata; class Mammalia; order Carnivora; family Phocidae; genus Phoca; species Phoca vitulina. The sequence goes on along the minus strand of NW_022589726.1, from coordinate 18,077,507 downwards.
CTCCCTCTCCCACTCCCCCTACTTGTGTTTCCTCTCTCGCCCTCTGTCAAATAAATAAATAAAATCTTAAAAAAAAAAAAGCATCGGACTCTTGATCTCAGCTCAGGTCTTGATCTCAGGGTCATGAGTTCAAGCCCCGTGTTGGAGCATACTTAAAAAAAAAAAAAAAAAAAAAAGGATTTCTCAAGGTGTAATCCCAGGCTCTCCCACCCTCTACCCTCCAAGCCTTAGTATAAAGGAAACCAACATTTACTAATCACCTGTGCAAATGAGTGAACTCATTTCATCTTCTCAGAAACCACATGAGTGTGGAACTGGAAAGATCTGAGTCCCAGTTCTTTTTTTTTTTTTTAACATTTTTTTTTAAAGATTTTATTTATTTATCGGACAGGGAGATAGCACAAGTAGGCAGAGCGGCAGGCAGAGGGAGAGGGAGAAGCAGGCTCCCAGCCTGACCCAGGGCTCAATCCCAGGACCCTGAGATCATGACCTGAGCCGAAGGCAGACACTTAACTGACTGAGCCACCCAGGCGCCCCTGGGTCCCAGTTCTAACTCTGTCTCTTACCATGAGATTCTGGGCATATTATCTAAGCTTTCCAACTATCAAGGATAATAATAGTACCTACCTTATGGGTTGTTGTGACACGACATAATTCATATACTGCAGATGGCCCAGGAATTCCTTTTTTTTAGATTTTATTTATTTATTTGAGACAGAGAGAATGAGAGAGAGAGAGCACATGAGAGGGGGGAGGGTCAGAGGGAGAAGCAGACTCCCTGCTGTGCAGGGAGCCCGATGCGGGACTCGATCCAGGGACTCCAGGATCATGACCTGAGCTGAAGGCAGTTGCTTAACCAACTGAGCCACCCACGCGCCCAGCCCAGGAATTCTTAAAACAGAGTTTAGATGCATATAGATAACTGTTTGATGAGTGTTACCAGCTAATATGGGCCAGCACTTTCTAGGCTAATTTATCTGAATTAACTTATTCATTTATTCATCAAATATTTACTGACTGCTTTTTACTTACCAATAACTGCTTTTTTTAAACTTTATTTCTTTTTTTTATTAATCTCTACACCCATCATGGGGCTAGAATCCCCCCCACACACCCCTGATCAAGAGTCACATGCTCTTCTGACTAAGCCAGCTTGGTGCCCCCCAATAACTGTTTTAAGTACTGGGAATACAAGTGAACAAATAGATAAAAATCTGTAGGGAGAAGAGATAATAAATAAGTAAAATATATAGTGTGCCAGATGGTGTTAAGTGCTATGGAGAAAATGCAGCGAAGGGGAAGAGGCTGGAAGGACAGCAGGTAGACTACTAGTGGAGGTGGTGGTGATGCTGTTTTAAACAGGATGGCCCAGGAAGGCCTCTCTGAGAAGGCGACATTTGAACAGAGAACTGGAGGGGCTGGAGGGAACCATGTGGGTATTTGGGAGAAGAACCAAAACCTTTCAGGGCACAGTATGCAAAGCCCCAGGAGGTAGCCAATATAGATGGAGTAGAAAGAGTTTGGAGGGAGAATTGTAGATGAAGTCAGAGAAGTAGTGGAGGAACAGGGGATAGAGGGTTTTATAGGTCATTATAAAGATTTTGGCTTTTAGGCTGAGTGAGGTGGGAAGCCATCAGAGATACACTAAGGCTGGAGTATAAGGAAAATAACCTTTCCAAGGTAACACAGCTGGTTAAGTGGCAGAAGGCGGGCATTCAGCAACAGGGCTGAACTTTAGCCTTTTTTACTTGGGCACTGCTCTCCTTTGACTGCAGACAAAGGAACTGGGACACTAAGAAGTAATGTGCCTTGCCCAAGGCCACGCAGTGGTAAGTGACAGGGGTGGGATTTGAGCCTTAGCCCGGCTTCATGCGGGGGTCCAAGCCCTTAACACCACACTGCCTCCCTCAGGTGTCGGGGCCATACTGACGTCGGGCCCGGAGGTCACCAAGGTGAGAGAGGAGGAAACCCTGAGAGCCGGCTCGGCTTAGGGCAGCGGTGTTCCTTCGGATGCTCCAGCCCACGAGTCTGCGGGACTGCAGGCATTCTCCATGTTACGGAGGGAGAGAGAGAAAATGGGTCTTTATTTCGGGGCGGCCCCGCAGATACCCGGGAGTCGAAGGAGCGGGTGTCACGGGAAGGCAGCGGAGGGGGCCAGAGCGAGAGCCGCAGCCCTTACCGCCTCTACTCTTTACCGCGGGCTTCGGAAGTTGGGCGCCAGTGTGGGGACAGGAAGGCGGAGCAGGGGCGGGGCTTGAACGCCTCACCCCGTCACGTGATGGGGCCATCATGGCGGCGGCCAGAGGCCTACCCGGCTCCCGGAAGCAGGCTGCGAGGGGCGGGCGCGCTGCTGGAACCCAAACCCGAGCCCCAGCCGGAGGTAGAGCGGGCAGGGCGGCCGGGCGGCCTGGAGCCGGACGTGTCCGGGGCGTCCCCGCAGACCGGGGCAGCAGGTGAGACGGGGTATGGGCGAGGTGCGAGCAGGTGTGGCGGCGCTAGGGCGCTGGGCTGGGGCTAGGGGGCGCAGGGGGGTGCCTATGACCTGGAGGAGCGGGAATCCGAGATGCACGCGCGTGACCCTGAAGCAACTCCGGAGGCCCGCGCGGGCGGGAGGGATGCCCTCGACAGATGGAAAGACTTTGAGGGCAAAAACGAGCTTCCCAGAGAGAATGGGAGGTGATAGAAGTATGCAGAAGCTGTAGTGGAAGAGGACAGCACCCCTTTAACTTGTGGGGCTGGGATTATTGTATTAAAGGGACTCTCTCTTTGCTATGCCGGGCAAGGGTGGGGCGAATGCTCAATCTTCCCCCCTCTCCTCTTACCCCTCCCTGCCCCACAGTGTCCTAGGAGACCTGCTCTGGCGGTCCACTCCACCCACCCATCCAACTGGTCCCTCCAGTCTGAGCTCTAGGGGAGTGGAGTTGAGGGGTGGAGAAATGCAGTTGGCAGGGGGGAGGTTGGGTGGAGCTGTCTTCTGCTTCGACACCCAGCCCCTTGACAGTGCTACCTGGGCAATGGATGTGATTCCGAACCCCCCTTCCTTCCCTAGGTCGTCCGGGGGCCCGCCATGCTGGTGACTGCCTATCTTGTTTTTGTGGTCCTCCTGGTCTCCTGCCTGGGGTTGGAACTGTCAAGATGCCGGGCTAAGCCCCCTGGAAGGGCCTGCAGCAACCCCTCCTTTGTTCGGTTTCAACTGGACTTCTATCAGGTCTACTTCCTGGCCCTGGCAGCTGACTGGCTCCAGGCCCCCTACCTCTATAAACTCTATCAGCATTACCACTTCCTGGAGGGTCAGATTGCCATTCTCTATGTCTGTGGCCTTGCCTCCACAGTCCTTTTTGGATTGGTGGCCTCCTCCCTTGTGGATTGGCTGGGTCGCAAGAAGTCTTGTGTCCTCTTCTCCCTCACTTACTCTTTATGCTGCTTAACCAAACTCTCTTGGGATTACTTTGTGCTGCTGGTGGGCCGAGCACTTGGTGGGCTGTCCACGGCCCTGCTGTTCTCGGCCTTCGAGGCCTGGTACATCCATGAACATGTGGAGCGTCATGACTTCCCTGCTGAGTGGATCCCAGCTACCTTTGCCCGAGCTGCCTTCTGGAACCACGTGCTGGCTGTAGCGGCAGGTGTGGCAGCTGAAGCTGTGGCCTGCTGGATGGGGCTGGGGCCTGTAGCGCCCTTTGTGGCCGCTATCCCTCTCTTGGCTCTGGCTGGGGCCTTGGCCCTTCATAACTGGGGAGAGAACTACGATCGGCAGCGTGCCTTTTCAAGGACTTGTGCTGGAGGCCTACGCTGCCTCCTGTCGGACCGCCGCGTGCTGCTGCTAGGCACCATACAAGCCCTGTTTGAGAGCGTCATCTTCATCTTTGTCTTCCTCTGGACGCCTGTGCTGGACCCACATGGGGCTCCACTGGGCATTGTCTTCTCCAGTTTCATGGCCGCCAGCCTGCTTGGCTCTTCCCTGTACCGCATCGCTACCTCCAAGAGGTACCACCTCCAGCCCATGCACCTACTCTCCCTTGCTGTCCTCATTGTTGTCTTCTCCCTTTTCATGTTGACTTTCTCCACCAGCCCAGGCCAGGAGAGTCCAGTGGAGTCCTTCATAGCCTTTCTACTTATCGAATTGGCCTGTGGGCTATACTTTCCCAGCATGAGCTTCCTGCGGAGAAAGGTGATCCCTGAGACAGAGCAAGCTGGTGTACTCAACTGGTTCCGGGTGCCCCTGCACTTACTGGCCTGCCTGGGGCTCCTAGTTCTCCATGACAGTGATCACAAAACGGGCACTCGGAACATGTTCAGCATCTGCTCTGCCGTCATGGTGTTGGCTCTGCTAGCGGTGGTGGGGCTCTTCACCGTGGTCAGGCACAATGCTGAGCTGCGGGTGCCCTCACCCACGGGGGAGCCCCATGCCCCTGAGCTCTAACCCTGTTCCAGGACAAAGGGCCTGGGAAGGACTCTTGAATCCCACCTCCCCAGGGTTGTACAGATCTCTCCATGACTGACTTTGCAACTGTCTGGGCCCTCAGCCTGTCCTGGGGCCCCTCCTGCCAGGGCTCTGGGTTGGGGAGCACATGGGGGTGATGGCTGGGAAAGAAGATGCCAAACGTTGCCTCTGTGTTACTCCCTCTCCCCTTTCCATTTAAAAATAAACACTTGTAATCGATCGTTGATGTGATTCGCTCATCCTCACTTGCACCCACCTCGGTAGTTTCTGATGAGTGGGCACCTGGAGAGTTGGAGGATAGAGGTGGGCTCATCAGCAGAAGCCACTTGTATTTCTAGCCTCTCGAAGACTGTCTCCAGCTTAAACTGAGAGCTGTAGCATTGCCTCTTAGCAGAAATGGGTGGGAAATGCCTAGGTCTTCTATATCTTGTCACCCTGGGGACAGGTACCCTCTCTAGTTGCCCAGCAAGACCCTTGCTCCACATCCAGGGTGAGAGAGTCTCTGGAGCATGTGGGGTGAATGCCACTGAACAGATTCCAGGGGCTCGAGTTGCTTCTGTGACCACCCTGTGGGGCAAATCCGGGAATTTCCTGCAGAAACAAGCTTGCAGCTCAGCACATGTATGCTACCTGCCTTCTGCCCCTGTGGCAGAATGCTCCATTTGTCCAGCACCACCTGGGTCCACCCGGGCCTGTGTCCCGTATCCTCGCACGAAACCTAAGTGAAGGGCTGCCAGGAGGAGAAAACAGTGAATGGCTGAGGGACTGGGACACCTTGTCTGTACCTGACTTTTCCCCACCCAGCCTCAGTGAGGGTGAGGAAGCCATCAGGGCAGGAAACTGTACCAGTGGGAACACCAGTTCTGTGGGCCCCTCCCTGCCTCACATGATTTTATCTCCCTTTCCTCCTCCCACCAAAACTCGGGCTTCTCAGGGGAAGCAGAGCCAGCCTTAAGAAAGGGGGGGTGGGGTAGATGAAGGGAGAGTAGGCTCGGGGGTATGTCCTGGAATTTGCTTGAGCTGGAGATGGGGGATCCACCCATTTTGGAAAGGATTGACGCTATTTCCCTGGGTCCCAGTCTACTTTCCAGACAGGAAGATGCAAGGTGTACCAGGACCTGCAAGTTCCGACCTGTGTGGAGAGATAACATCAGCTGGTGCTGCAGGAATGTAGTGTGGATGCGCTTCTGCAGGGGGAAACTGAGGGGGAGGGATGGATGGGGGTCTCAGGTCCCTCTTCAGTGAAGAAAAATAAAAGGTCCCCCACCCAGACTGCGGGGAATAGAGGTTGAGGTGAAGTACAGAAAAACAGATACCTTTTCCTTCCCCCATCTTGAGGCTAAGAGAGAGCCTCTCGCAAAATTCCACTTCCTCTTTCTGCCCCGTTGAGCTGGACCTAGCTATATTTTATAGTTATTTGTAGACTTTCCGTCTCTCTCTACCATAGTGTGGTCTCCTTGAGGACAGGAGCAAGTTGTGTTTTCTTTGCCTTTGTCTCCTCCATATATACACACAGTGGGTGCTCTGCCTGTGGTTTGCTCGGTAAATATCTGGCGAGGAGACAGCCTAGCTCACACCTGGCTTTTCAAGTGCTGCCCATTTGGGAAGTCTGTTAGACTGGAGTCCAGAGCCTAGTTAGTGATTTGTTGTTTGGGACGACAGTAATTATTTACTAATGGAAGCATGAGGGGGCCCCACATTCCTAAGTGATAAGGAAATAGGAAGAAGAGACAGACTAATGAGGCTCCTTTAGTTTTGTCCCTGCTGAGCTTTCTCCAAAGGGGCTGGATAGAGTGGGGAGGGCTCTGTCTCCTCAGATGCACAGGGCGTTAAGAGCTCCAAGGCATCTTAGACACTGTCCATTCAGCCTTAAATATATTTTCATTAGGCATCCACTGTATGCCATGCAGTGTATTACTAGGTGCTGGTAAATTTCTTTTACAAAGAGCATGTAGCAAGTGAATGGCAAAGCCAAAGCTAAACTGTGCTTCTTGCTGCCTGCCTAGTGCCCCTTCTATGACAGGTACTGCCTGTGTCCCCTGGGTCTTTGCTGATCTGCCTTTTCCCCCTCTAGCCTTGCTCCCTCATCCCAAGCCTGGTCCTGGGAGAAGGGCAAGAGACTGGGAGTGTTTGGCCTCAGCCATCTGGTCCACTTTTCGGTATCTGCCCATAGGGGTCAAAGGAGAGATTGACTCTCCAGGCGCACACTGCCTGGAGCAATGTGCAAATACTGCTTATGATGCTCTGCTGAGAGGCCGTATAGGCAACTGGTTAAGAGCATGGAACTGGAGCCCAACTACCTGGGTTCAAATGTGTGCCTTAGTCTCCTCATCTGTAAAATAGGAATGATAATATAGTCTCTGCCCCCATAGGGCTCTTTGGAGGATTAAAAGCATTGTTGTATTTAAGTGCTTAGAACAGCACTTGGCCCACAGTGTAAGCACCACATAAGTGTTTGCTTTTATATTTTATTTTAAAATTTTTTCAATCCAGCTGAGCCTAACCAGATCTGGGTATGAGAATGAATGGATGGAGCTATCATGGGGTATAGAACTTTCCAACGCATCCCAGTGGCTGGGTGATTCCCAGAAGTGTTTATCTTTGGTCCTGGCCCAGATAGAATTATCAAGCTATTTGAGAGGCCTTCCACTCTGGGGTATATGAGCAGCTGAGTAGGGTGTCAGTATGTTCCACTTGAACTCATTTCCTCTTCCTCAAGTGGGAAGGTCAGCTTGGTGTCAGACTTGATACACACCACTATCTTTCACTAAGAGGCTCCTGATTTTCTGACTTCCCATCCAGCTGGATACATAATTATTTGATTTGGAACTTCTAAGTGATCCTGAGGAGAGCAGAAACATCCCAAGGAACCAGGATCCAATGGACGAGAAGGCAGGAGGATTGGGCCATGAGGACAGCACTGGGTTCTGAGGCCTGGAGGACTGTCTCTTCCTGGAAATTCAGTCCCTGCTCAGGAAGAGGAGGGGCTTTTCCCAGCTAATGGCCATGGCCCCTTGGCTAGGTCTAGGTTCTATTCCCCATCACTGTTCCCCTAATCCCACCCTGTGGTTCTCTCTGTCCCTTTCATTATATTTTGCCACCAATTCCTCACAGAACCACAGAATAGAATTATAAAACAAAAATTTGTCATGCTTGGGATTAGATCTAATGTTACAATATTACTTCGTGGGGTGCCTAGGTGGCTCAGTTGGTTAAGCGTCTGCCTTCGGCTCAGCTCATGATCCTGGGGTCCTGGAATCAAGTCTGTGTCGGGCTCCCCGCTCAGCAGGGAGTCTGCTTCTCCCTCTCCCTCTGCCACTCCCCCTGCTTGTGCTCTGCCTCGCTCTGTCAAATAATTAAAAATAAAATCTTATGAAAAAATACTTCTCATTTGCTTTAAAGTTTTTTTTACAGTAAAGTTTATGAACTCACTGTAAAATGATCAAATGCAAATACAGAAATATATGTTTAATATAAACAACGTATATGATTTATATATAAAATGTAAAAAAAACGACAGGCTCCCTTAATCTCACTCTTCGTATAGGCTCCCACTATTAAATGTTTGGAGTCTAATCCACAGACTTAATATTAGGGTTTTTTTTTTGTTTTGTTAGTTTTGTTTTGTTTTAAGTAGACTCTATGTCCAACGTGGGGCTCAAACTCATGATCCCAAGATCAAGAGTCCCATGCTATACCTACTGAGCCAGCCAGGTGCCCAGTTGGTTGTTTTGTTTTTGTTTTTAAATAAAAATTGAATCAGGGGCACCTGGGTGGTGCAGTCAGTCAAGTGTCTGACTCTTGGTTTCAGCTCAGGTCGTGATCTCAGGGTCATGAGATCAAGTCCTATGTTGGGCTCCACTCTCAGTGCTGAGTCTGCTTAAGACTCTACCTCTCCCTGGCCCCTCCCCACCACGTGCACACTCTCTCTCTAAATCAATCTTTTTTAAAAAATTGAATGAAAGTGTTGAATCGTGCTCTTCTGCAACTTCTTTTTTACATAACAGTATATCTCATTTTTTCTCTTTAAAACAGCTGAAATCCTCAGGAAGACTATACAGTCTTCATGTATCTCTGACATCTTTATATGTCAATACATACAAGATATGCTTTTTAATGGCTGCAAAGCATTGTTAGAGCCTTTGGAAAGCTTTTCAAGGCTATTCTATTTGAGGCCGGCAGAACCCCTGGGAAGTAGTGAGGCTTGATGTTACTATCCCCATTTCACAGGTAAATAATACATGGAACTGGGGCTAGAATCCAGCTCCTCTGTTCAGGTTCAAATTCAAAGTTCTTTCCATTATCCTGTGCTGTCTCTTTATAAGCTTGGGCTTCAGGTGAGGGATTGAATTTTGTGACTCAGGTTCATACTGGTCAGCATTTATTAATCTCTTAATATTTAAGGAACTTCCTACTTCTTGTAAGAAGTAGAAGATGCATAAAAAAGGATAAATTCTCTGCCCTTAAGAAGTTTAGAATCAAGTAGATATAATACATAGGAAAAAGTCCTCGAACACTCGCTACACAACATGTAAATAAATAAGCACTTATTGCTAAGGTGTAAGCAAGAGGAAATGAGTAGTGTGAAAATTGATGTATTCATTGATCATTTAAGAAGACCTCTGTTGGGTCCCTTATGCTACAAGAGATATGTATGTAATGTCTATAACATACATTTTGCGCCGATATTAGTATTATCATTCCAACACCGAGATTCTTTGGTAATGTTCTTGTTCTTGTCTTTGTTTTTTTAAAATAGTCTTCTCTGCTAGATTCTGTGCTCCTAAAAGAGGTTGATGATAATGAAGAAAGACGATGATTGGGGCTCCTGGCTGGCTCAGTCAGAAGAGCATGCCACTCTTGATATTGGTGTCCTGAGCTCTAGACCACGTTGGGTGTAGAGATTGCTTAAATAAATAAAATTTTAAAGAAAGAAAGAAAGACGGTGATAGATAAGGATGAGTTATCCAATAGAATTCATCAGGAAAAAGTGAACTGGAAGACCAGAGTTTTGAACTGAATTCTTTGGCAGAGGAAGGAAAGAGAAACAGAGCCAACCGAATTTGCACGTTTGGGGAAGTAGTTAGTACTTACAAACGTAAGCCATTAAAGACTGTGAAATATCCCAGTGAATGAGTTTTCCCGGTTCTTCCCTTAACCCTCCCCTCTACCCTCCATCCTCCATCAAGGAGCGCTAGATCTTCTGTCTTCCTCATACAATCCAGTTGATGGAGTTGATTTAAAGAGCAAGGCTGGAAGGCAGAGAGAGAGCTGGAAGTCGCCATGGTACTCCTGTCAGTGCCCTCAGAAAATTATATTTTTAAAGAATTCCAGGAAAGGCTACGCCCTATTTTCCCAGTAACCCAAACCGCGTGAATTTCCAAGTAAGTTCTTTTTGTTGTCTAGCCTACTTCTCTCCTCTTGAAATTTAAACTTTCTGAGCTCTGAAGATAAAGAAGAGAAGAGAGCAGAGTTCTGGCCCTCCCGATAGCTACTAAGCGACGGATAGGTGAGGATCTCTGCCTTGACCAGAAAAAGTGGGGAAACCCGCGCCCCCAAGAGGCCTTAACGCCCACAGCAGCACGACACCACCCCCGGCGTCACGTGACGGTGCAGCCCAGCGGATAAACTACAACCCCCACAGCGCCGCGCGGCACGCCGGCGTTACAAAGCTCTCTCTGATTGGTCACTGGGGATATTTGAAAGGAGGGGCTGGCGCGGAAAACGAAGGTTGCGTCTTGGATTCCTGCGGAGTGCTCTTCCGGGCGAGTAAGTCCTGGACTTGGGAAGGAGGTGACGTCTGGGGCAATAAGGCCTGGAGGGACTCGTGAGCGTGTGTATGTGCCAAGGTAAGGTGGGGTCCCCGGCGCTGACTTGAGGGAGAGGCGGGGGCGACTCTGCGAGGAAAGGTTGGGAGACCTCAGGACGTCTTGGTGGGCGCGGAACTCGGTGGAGGCCTCCGGTGTGCGGCGTTGGGGTGGTGGGATGGGTAGTGAGACCGGGATTAACCCGGAGGAAGGAAAAGCGGAAGCGTCGTTTTATAACGGGAGCCCACTGTCCTGGCATGGTGTTTTTTACCCCGATAGGATTTCTTTTCTTTTCTTTCTTTCTTTCTTTTTTTTTTTTTTAAGTAACCTCTACACCCATGGTGGGACTCGAAGTCACGACCCCCGAGATAAAGAATCATATGTTCCACCAACTGAGAAGCCAGGCGCCCCTCCCGATAGGATTTCTGATGGGATTCTTTGGCCCCCTTCTTCCGCAGCCTTCAAGCCCTTCTGTCCTCCATTTCGCTCCATTTCGATTCTTCTTCACCTTCTCTAATCCTTCTCCTTTTCTCTAGCCCTCCAACGCCATGAGGAACTTCAAAGGAATCAACTTTGGGACCTTACTAAGCAACCCGAAGGAGGCTGAAGAATTGCTGCCCGACTTGAAGGTAGGGGTGCTGTCTAGTTCTGGATACACCTGACTTCTCAAGATGAGCTCTTTTGTTTTTGTCTTATTTAAGAGACAGTTTAATTGGAGATCCTCTCCTGAGCAACTCTATTTCTAGTTCTCTTTCCCTACCTTGGCTATCCTAATCACATCTTCCTCTCCTCTTAGGAGTTCCTGTCCAAGCTTCCAGCTGGTTCACCCAGCTGCCGATCTGATGCTGAGAGGAGACAAGCTTGTGATGCCATCTTGAGGGCTTGCAACCAGCAGCTGATGGCCAAGCTGGCTTGCCCTAGGCACCTGGGGAACCTGCTGGAACTGGCAGAGCTGGCTTGCAATGGCTACTTGGTATTCACCCCCCAGCGCTCACCCCTTTACCTGGAACGAATTCTCTTCATCTTTCTGCGGAACATTGCCACACAAGGAATCCCAGAGGCCACACTCCGGTTCGCTCAGCCCCTCCATGCCTGTTTGGTGCAGTGCTCCCGCCAAGCTGCTCCCCAGGACTATGAGGCTGTGGCTCGCGGCAGCTTTTCTCTGCTTTGGAAGGTGGCAGAAGCCCTGGAGGAGCGGCGAGCTGCACTCTCGGCTCGGCTGAAGGCCTTGAGCTTTCTAGTGCTCTTGGAGGATGAAAGTACCCCTTGTGAGGTTCCCCACTTTGCTTCTCCAACAGCCTGTCGAGTGGTAGGTGCCCATCAGCTATTTGATGCCACCGGGCACAGTCTGAATGAAGCAGATGCTGATTTCCTAGATGACCTGCTCTCCAGGCATGTGATCAAAGCCTTGGTGGGCGAGGGAGGGGGTTCTCCTGGTCCTCTTTCTCCCCAGAGGGCCCTCTGTCTCTTGGAACTCACCCTGGAACACTGCCGTCGCCTCTGCTGGAGCTGCCACCATGCCAAGGCCACCAGGGTAGTGGAGAAGGCCCATGATTACCTAAGGAACACCGATCTGGCCCCCAGCCTCCAGTTATGCCGGCTTGGGGTTGAACTGCTACAGATTGGGGAGGGAGGACCTCAAGCACTGGCCAAGCTTCTGATTAAGGCATCAGCTCTCCTGAACACCAGTGTGGAGGCACCATCACCCCCGCTGCGGGCGTTGTGTGACTGCTGCCAGTTCTTCCTCTCAGGCCTGGAGCGAGGCATCAAGAGGCGCTATGGACCTGATGCTGTTCTGGGCCTCTTCGCTTTTCTTGGCGGGTACTTCTCTCTCCTCCGGCAGCTGCAGGATGGTGTGAGTTAAAGACCTAGAGGTAGGGTGGGAACGTGGTTCTGCAGACTGTCGGGCTAAGGTCTTTGGTAAGATCTGAAAGCCCTGGCTCCCTCCGTGGTAAGCCACTCTCTGGATTATGCCTAGCCCACCCGCCAGCAACCTAGTCTACCCTGGGAGGGCAATGGCCCCTTCTCATGTCCTCCTTCCTACTCCTTGGGCTGAGTCCGCTCTCCAGGACACTGGGCCAGGCTTCAGCTTGGAGCTCCCACTTCATCTCGGCCCCTCAAACCAACCCCTTCCTTCCTCAGGTCTGTGGGGATTCCTCCAAGCAGCAGCAGTCTTTAGTTCAGATGCACTTTCAGGGACTTCATCTCTACACTGTGGTGGTTTATGACTTTGCACAAGGCTGTCAGGTACAGTCTGGGAATCAAAACACCTGGACAAGTCCTGGGGTCTGGGGTTGCTCCACTGCCCTGGTAGAGCGTTGGGATGGCCTTGGCTTTGGGCTCGGGGTGGGGTAGATGTCACCTTGGACCTAGTATGTCTCCTCTCACCCTCAAGCCCTTGTTGTCCCTTTAGGTAGCTGATGTGGCTGACCTGGCCCAGCTAATGGAAAGTTGCAGATCTACTGTGGTCTGGATGCTGGAGGCCTTACAGAGCCTGTCAGGCCAAGAGCTGACTGACTATCTGGGCATGACTGGTTAGTACCTTGGGGCCCAGAGGCGGGGGGACGGTCATCACTCACTAGGCAGACAAATAGCACTTGCTGGATGGTTCTGACTACTCTGGGGACTCCTTATGGCTTAAGGAAGAGTGAAAAAAATGTTTGTAAGTGCAAGTGACCCTACGTTTAACAGCAGTAGAGAAGTAATGAGGCTAACTTATAATAGCGGATGTAAGTTTTTCCCCATTGACTTTGAAATATGATTTGGTGTTTCTTTCATGAAAATGTTTATACCTGATATGCAACTTTATGACCTTTCTATATGTTTAAATTTTAAAGAACATTTGTAACTTAATTTTTTTAAGAACCACATAAAAATGCTTTAAAAATGAAATTGCACGAAAGGGCATGTAGTTGGAAGTGCCTCTCTCACTCCTAATCCTGGTTACCAAGTTCCCCTCTGCAGAGGCAACTAATATCAATTTTTTAGGTATCGTTCTAGAGCTATACCATGTATATATAAACCAACTTGCATATGTACTTCTCCCCACCCTTTTAAATGAAATGTATAGACAGAAAAGTACTAAGATCATAAGTGTATGGTTTGCTGGATTTTTTACAAAGTGAACATACTTTGTAACCAACATCTAGGTCAAGTAAGAGCATGACTTAGACCCCGGGAAATCCATCCTTCTGTCCCCCCTTTTTGTGACCAGCCTCCCCAACAGTATAGATTAGTTTTGTCTATTTTTGTTTTTGTTTTTTTTTTAAAGATTTTATTTATTTGACAGAGAGAGACAGCGAGAGAGGGAACACAAGCAGGGGGAGTGGGAGAGGGAGAAGCAGGCTTCCCGCCGAGCAGGGAGCCAGATGCGGGGCTCCATCCCAGGACTCCAGGATCATGACTTGAGCTGAAGGCAGATGCTCAACCGACTGAGCCACCCAGTTGCCCCTATTTTTGTATTTTATAAGTTTTCCCCTCATTTTACAAAAAGCATGGCCCATTAGTTTAAGTTACACAAACCCAATCAGTTCAGTCATTGGGAGGTTTTGGAGAACTTTTCATATTCATATAGTCGGTGGTTGAACCTACCCATTGAGATGAAAATATGATCAGGAGTCACAAAAATTACTAGCATGCAAATTCTTCCCAGAATATTGAAGACTGAATTTTTCCCCAACCATCTACATTGATAGCCAAATGCTGTATAAACTCGAATTTAGGGAAATGTTATTCATTCAACAAATACCTGTTGAGTACCTACCATGTGCTAAGCACTGTCCTGAGTACTTGGGTGTATCAGTAAACAAAACAAAGATCCCTGTCCTCACGGAGCCACATTCCAGTTGGGGGAGAATGATAATAAGCAATAGGTTAATTATCAATATGTTAGAAAATGATAAGAAATATGGGGGGGAAGGAATACTAGAGCAGGATAAGAAAGGGAATTAGGAGTTCAGTGTGGGTGAGGGACAAGTTACCATTTAAAATAGGTTGGTCGGGCGCCTGGGTGGCTCAGATGGTTAAACGTCTACTTTCGGCTCCGGTCATGATCCCGGGGTCCTGGGATCGAGTCCCGCATTGGGCTCCCTGCTCGGCGGGGAGCCTGCTTCTCTCTGCCTCTGCGTCTCTCTCTCTCTCCCTGTCTCTCATGAATAAGTAAATAAAATCTTTAAATAAATAAATAAATAAATAAATAAATAAATAAATAAAATAGGGTGGTCTCAGGGCATCTGGGTGGCACAGTGGGCTAAGCATCCAACTCTTGGTTTCGGCTCAGGTCCTGATCTCAGGGTCATGAGACTGAGCCCCACATTGGGCTTCACGCTCAGTGAGGTCTGCTTGAGATTCTCTCTCCTCCTGCTGCCCCTCCTGCTCATGCTCTCTCTCTCTCTCAAATAAATAAATAAATATTTTTTAAAAAATAAAATAGGGTGGTCAGGATAGGCCTCATTGAGAGAATGACATGAGCAAAACTTGGAGGATGTGATGAAGGTGGCCATGTAGACACCTGGAAAAGGACATCCCTGGCAGAAGAAATAGCCAGTGCCAAAGCCCTGAGGCAGGAATTGGTCTGGTGTGTGCAAAGAATAGCAAGGAGGCTACTAGGGTGGCTTCCATGGAATGAGGGAAGGAGAAGGAGGTATGGGACAGGCCAGAGTGTCTCCCTAAAATTGCTGCCCTTTGGAGCAAGATGAAGACGAAAATTGGTATGTGAGGTGAGATGGGCCCTGTGTGGGGATGAGGACTCGGCTCTTATAAAACAAGCGCCAAGGGGCTGGCTGGTGTGGGTTTGCCTTACCGGAGTGGACCTCATGGGCCGCCTTGGAGCAAGAAGGGGAGAGCTGCCCCTCTCTTATCCCCTAGCAAGAGGCATTGCTGTCTGATCTAGAAGCTGCTGAGCCGACCACAGGTTGAGCTCCTCTCTACCGCCTCTCCCAACGGGAGAGACAGTGGGAACTCTTCTGCTGGCAACCATTCTCTCTCTCACCTGCAGCCTCTTACACCAGTAACTTGGCCTACAGCTTCTATAATCACAAGCTCTACGCCGAGGCCTGTGCCATCTCTGCGCCCCTCTGTCAGCACCTGGGCTTGGCGAAGCCGGGCACCTATCCTAAGGTGCCTCCTGAGAAGGTACAAGGGCAGGAAGGGAGGTTGTGTTGGTGGCCTTAGCAGCATGAAAGAGGCTGGCCAGGGCCCTGCCTTGTAGTAGAGACCAGGACTTGGGGCAGCGTTTCCCACACCTCACTTGTACTGTTACTAATTTCTTTTTATTGTCTCACTTTTTATATTTAGCCATGTCCCAAGCTGGTGGTTCTCAAGCTGGTTGCACATTAGAATCACCTGAAAATCTCTGGTGCTAGACCCCAGGTGGCTGGATATTTTCCGAGTTCCCCCTAGGAGGTCCTTTCAGTAGCCAGAGTGAGAGCCACTACCAGGATACCCATGAAATGATGGGTTGGCTGGGATTGGCAGCCACCACGGGTTGTAGAGGGCCTGGGATTTCATCCTGAGTGAGCTTGATGAGCCTCTCGAGGATTTAAGGGAAAGCATGATACCAGATTGGCATTTGGGGTTTCTCTGGCATCACTGTGGTGAATGAACAGAGCGCAGGGACAACGCTGGGCACCGGCACTGCTCTAGCAGCCTAGACAGGAAAAGTGTAGTACTTGGGTGTATCAGTAAACAAAACAAAGATCCCTGTCCTCACGGAGCCACATTCCAGTTGGGGGAGAATGATAATAAGCAATAGGTTAATTATCAATATGTTAGAAAATGATAAGAAATATGGGGGGGAAGGAATACTAGAGCAGGATAAGAAAGGGAATTAGGAGTTCAATGTGGGTGAGGGACAAGTTACCATTTAAAATAGGTAAAGTGTCTGAAGCAGTTTCCCGAGGGCTGGGGAGACGTGGATGGGTACACGAAGGCCAGGATTAATCTGGCAAGTGACTGGCTGTGAGGGAGGGAGAAAAGTCAACGGTGGCCTGGCATTTCTGACTGAGGAGAAGGCGCTGACTTGCTGGGAGAGGGGTTACAGGAGAAGGAGCAGGTCTTCAGGGCTGTGGACATAAATATGTGGATGGGGTGGATTGAAGCTTCCGGCTGGGAGCCCCGGGGTATTTAGTGCTTAGGCGTCTTCTGCCTCTGGGGCAGGGGTTGGGGCCGGAGGGCCACCCTGTGGTGTGTGTACCCGTGCAGGCACGTACTCACCCATTGTTACAGACTCATTGGTTCCTCTCTGCAGTTTGGTCTGTTCGCTTTCTCTGGTCAGTTGCACAGGTGCTTCCGGCTACATGGAGAGAGTTTGAAGAAACTGGGTAAACGGGCCCAGGGCTGCAAGATGGTGAGTTTGTGGCTGGCAGCCCTGAGGCCCTGCAGCCCCCAACACATGGCTGAGCCAGTCACCTTCTGGGTTCGGGTCAAGATGGACGCAGCCAAAGCAGGAGACAAGGAGCTACAGCTGAGGTGAGTTGGTGGGGAGAGAGATAACCATGTTTGCTCCCTGGCTAGAGCTGGCTTTGGTACTCGTGGTCTCGGTCATCCTTCCAGCTGAAAAAGGCACTGATTCCTGCCTTCACTGTTACTCGTCAGGCGCCTACTATAGGCCAGCCGCTGTGCTAGGTACTAGGGGAGCAGTGGCGATGGGCAATGCTCTTGCTTTCACAAGGCTGGGCCTCCTTGGCATGGGGTGGAGGCTCCATGCTTCACGGGCTCCCTGACCTGGTGCTGGGCCTGCCTTCTCTCAGGACTCTGCGAGACAGCCTGAGCGGCTGGGACCCAGAGACCCTGGTCTTCCTGCTGAGGGAGGAGCTGCAGGCCTATAAGGCCGTGCGAGCAGACACGGGGCAGGAGCGGTTCAACGTCATCTGTGACCTGTTGGAACTGAGCCCTGAGGAGACACCGGCTGGGGCCTGGGTTCGAGCCACCCACCTGGTGGAATTGGCTCAGGTGCTCTGCTACCACGACTTTGCCCAGCAGACCAACTGGTGAGGAGGCTAACTGAGGATGCCACTGTTGCTTCTTGCCCTGGGTGCTCTGACCCTCTTCAGAGGCTGTTTCCCTTTCCATGTCCCTGAGCATCCCCTGCAGTTTGTGGCCACAGGAGCTCATTCAGAGGGTGGCCGGCTGTCCTGCAGAAGGCCCTTCCCAGGATGCTGTGGCAGGTACCCGTCATGGGCCCAGCTTCAGTGCCCCCTTTCCCTCCAGCTCGGCCCTGGATGCTGTCCAGGAAGCCCTGCAGCTTCTGGAGTCTGTGAGGCCCGCACCCCAGGCCGAGGATCAGCTTCTGGATGATAAAGCACAGGCCCTGCTGTGGCTCTACATCTGCACTCTGGAGGCCAAGATGCAGGAAGTAAGTGTGGCTGCTGTTCCGCACAACTCGGGGCGGGGATTATTTTCCCCAGGCCCACAGTGAGCTGACGCCTGCTCCCTTTTTTATCCTGATCTCCCCATCCAGGGTATCGAGCGGGATCGGAGAGCCCAGGCCCCTAATAACCTGGAGGAATTTGAAGTCAATGACCTGAACTATGAAGATAAACTGCAGGAAGATCGCTTCCTATACAGTAACATTGCCTTCAACCTCGCGGCAGATGCTGGTGAGGGCTGTGAATGTAGTGTAGTGGATAGGGTCTCCTCTGTGGCTTCCTCGGAGCAGAATGGGGACCCTGGGTATGGGAGAGGTGGGCCTGTAGGGTGGGAGGTGGGCATAGAAGGGAGAGGGTGTTCTGGAGAAGGCTGCATTCTCCCCAGATAACCCACGCTCTGAGAGAATGGCTGGTCCCTTTCTTCTGACTTCTAGCTCAGTCCAAATGCCTGGACCAAGCCCTGGCCCTTTGGAAGGAGGTGCTTACAAAGACGCAGGCGCCCGCCGTCCGGAGTCTCCAGCAGACAGTGGCCTCGCTGCAGACCCTAGCAGCCCTCTATCAGCTGGCAGCCAAGGTAACGGGGCAGGGTGCTAACACAGCCCAGAAGCCCAGCTCCTTCCCCTTCTTTGACCTGCGAATTTGCTGAGAGGCCATGTAACCCGGTGTGGGCTCTACCACCAGCGTCCCTAAGTTGAAATCCAAGCTCCATCCTTTATTAGTAACTCGCCTTGGCAAGTGACTTAACTTCCTAAGCCCAGTTTCCTTATCTCTACAATGAGGACAATAATAGTACTGTGTCGTCATGTCGTCAGCGCTTAGTGAGAGAACATGTCTGGGCTGGGCCTAAGCATAATATTCAAGTGTCAGCAATAACTATTATTAATTCTTGGATAGTTTGAGACCTGTATACTCAGAAACATACAGAGGTACCTAAAGGCCCAATTTTACCTTTTACATGCAATGTCAGGCCGTCTCACAGACTCCCTGAAGCTCCTCCCTGGCCACCACGTTAGGAACCTCCGAAAAAGAACATGGCACATCCACGACCTTTGTTACTGCAGCCAATTGGCCATATTTCTAGCATGAGGACTGGGGGAAGCTGCCTCAGCCCTAGACCCGAGTCTTGGCTCTACCACATACCTGTAATGTAAACTTAGACAAGCAGCTGAGCCCGTGTCAGTCGTGGTATCTTAGGCTATGGTCATCTATAAAATTCAGGTTAGAGTCACTATGAAGATTAAATGAGTTGATGCACATGAACCTCTTTTTTTTTTTTTGACAATTCGGGTTTTTTTTTTTTTTTGAAGATTTTATTTATTTGACAGAGAGAGCATAAGTAGGCAGAGCGGCAGGCAGAGGGAGAAGCAGACTCCCTGCTGAGCGGGAAGCCCGATGCGGGACTCGATCCCAGGACCTTGGGATCATGACTTGAGCTGAAGGCAGATGCTTAACTGACTGAGCCACTCAGGCGCCCCGAAAATTCGATATTTTTATTATGACTTTACTTTTGAAGCTTCATTTTTTTTTTCAAGTTTATTTATTTTTTTGTAATCGCTATACCCAACGTGGGGCTCAAACTCAGGACCCCAAGATCAAGAGTCCCATGTTATTTCGACTGAGCCAGCTAGACACTCCTTCAAGTTTTTTATTTTTTTAAATTTTTAGAATTTAAACTCAATTAACATATAGTGTATTATTAGTTTCAGAGGTAGAGTTTGGTGATTCATCAGTTGCATATAACACCCAGTGCTCATTACATCGTGTCCATCACCCGGTTACCCCATCCCCCCACGCCCCACCCCTCCAGCAACCCTCAGTTTGTTTCCCTATAGTAAGAGTCTCTTACGATTTGTCTCCCTCTCTGATTTCGTCTTATCAAACTTTTTTTTTAATTGAAGTATGATCGACATACAATACTATATTAGTTTCAGGTGCACAGCACAGCGATTTGGCAATTCCACACACTACCCGGTGCTCACCACGATGAGTGGTCACCATACAACGTTACCACATTATTGACTCTATTTCCTATGCCATACTTTTCATCCCATGACTTACTTATTTTGTAACTGGAAGTTTGTACCTCTTGATCCCCTTCAGCTCTCCTGCCCCCCGCCCATCCACGTAAACCTCTCAGCACAGTGCCTGGCCCACAGCAAGCTCCCAGTAAATCCCGGCTGTTGATGCTGACTGGCACCTGAGCTTTCAAACAGGAGGGTCGCTGGTGGGAGTCCCCCTCACTGCCCCCCTCTCAGGCTCCCTGAGGGTGGCTGACGGTTGCTCTGTCTGTAGCCACACTCCATCCGGGCTCTGAGGTCAGACCGAGGTCCCCAAGGGCTGGGGAGCCGAGGGTAGAAGTGGAGGTCCGAGCAGGAGCTGGGTAAACTTCCCGCTCTTGGCTGACCAGCCCCTGCAGGCTCTGGAGGTCCTCCTGCTTGTACGGATCGTCTCCCAGAGATTGGAGGACCACGCGAAGGCAGCTGGCTCCTCCTGCCATGCCGCCCAGCTGCTCCTGACACTCGGCTGTCCCAGCTATGCCCAGGTGAGCGCCCAGCCAGCCAAGCCTGGAGCTACAGGGGGGACCCGGCCTTAGCAATGCATCTTTTCTCTAAGTAGATAAGATACCGAAGGGGCATCTTCCCTGCCTCCGATCGCCACATCCTGCTGGAGGATCGTAAAGTGTGGAGTGGTTGGGAGGCAGCTGTGGGAAGAGGAAGCGTCTTTCCTTCTCACCGCAAAACCATTGTTCGCTAAGTCTTACAGATCCTGCCCCAGGAATAGGCCGCTAATCCTGTATTTCCCCACCATTTGCCCCGGTCGCCGTTTCTCCGCTCGCTTAGGACTGCGCTGACACAGCCTAGCTGGTGTCCCTGCCCGCAGCTTCTCCCTTCTGCACTTTGTCTTCTAACTACCGCTAACATGATCTTTTTAGATGTGGTCTTGTCTTTTTTCCTGCTGACAGGATTTCATTGGTTCCTCCATTACCTGAAGGATGCTGTCTAGATGCTTTGCTTGGTATCGCACACCTTCTATATCCTGGCTCACTGGTCCTTGCCACTCCCCCCCCCCCCCGCCCTGGAACTTATGTCCATCCACACGAGTTGCTTTACAGCCTTGTACATGCCGCCTCTCTTTAGTTGTGTTAGCCCCTCCACCCTAAATGCACCTCCCCCACCCCCTTTTTTTTATTCAGCCGACTTCTACTTTCTTTTCAATTGCTCTTTCATGAAGTATTTTATATGTCCTCTTCTTCAAGGGCAGAATCCCCTACTTTCCCTGGGTCCCCATACCACTAATGGTATTGTGTCTTGATTACAAAGGCATGCCTGCATCCCTACTGCACTGCAAGCTATTGGATGGAAAGTCCTACTTACTTCCTTTTTTTAAAATATTTTTTCTAGGGGTGCCTGGGTGGCTCAGTCGTTAAGCGTCTGCCTCTGGCTCAGGTCATGATCTCAGGGTCCTGGGATCGAGCCCCACATCGGGCTCCCTGCTCGGTGGGAAGCCTGCTTCTCCCTCTCCCACTCCCCCTGCTTGTGTTCCCTCTCTCGCTGTGCCTCTCTCTGTCAAATAAATAAATAAAATCTTTAAAAATATATATATATTTTTTCTAATTTTTAATTTTTTTAGTGGGGGGCAGGGCAGAGGGAGAGAGAGAGAATCTTAAGCAGGCTCCACACCCAGTGAGGGACCCAAAGTGGGGCTTGATCTCAAGACCCTGAGATCATGATCTGAGCTGAAATCAAGAGTAGAATGTTTAATTGACTGAGTCACCCAGGTGCCCTGTTAATACTTTATTTTTAATTTCTCGTGGGGCTTGAACTCACAACCCCCAGATCAAGAGTCGTACGCTCCACCAACTGAGCCAGCCAAGCACCCCAAATCCTGCTTATTTCTTACTCAACTATGTCTTTCTAGCGTAGTGGTCAACCAAAAGATACTAACTGAACATTTTAGTGAGTGAATGAATAACTCTTATGTAGATTATAATATTTGAAATAATTTCATATTCAGTTGCATGTGTTCTGCATCTCACTTGCAAGTGCTTTAATCCACTTTAATTTGAAAAGTCTGGCTGCCTCTCCTTATCAGCATGCTCATGCATCCCATGATTGTTTCCTTAGATACACCTTGAAGAGGCAGACTCAAGCCTGAAACTTCTGGATCACACTACTGACACGTACCTGCTCCTTTCGCTGACCTGTGACCTACTTCGAAGTCAACTCTACTGTGTTCACCGGAAGGTATTTCTCACTTTCTTAATCCCCAAAGTTCCCAGGTATTGGAAGGATTTTAGGATTTTCAGGATATTTGTGTGGCTTCTGAGATTTCCCTGAAATTAGGAAGAATATTCCTGACCTTGAGAAGCAGTGCTGTTTCCTCGCTTTGCCCTCTCCGATGAAATGTCACCAGCACTCCTCTAGGAGAGGCACAGTCCTTCCCATTCTTTCTCAGTCTCCTCAGTCACACTGTCTAGTCCTGTGATTAGAAACTGGGATGACAATGATCTTGGGAAGGCACTGGAGCCCTAGAGTAGAAATCAAATGGGATGCAGAAGACCTGAGTTTTCTCACAAACCAACTGTGTGAACTTAGCTGAGTCATATGTCCTGTCAGGCTACAGTTTTCTCCACAGCTCTTACCATTCCCCAAAGCCGGGGCTGGGCCAGAGGATCTCCAGGGGCATTTTAAGTTCCGAATCGCTGATCTGACTTCACTCACTACTCTCCTCCGGCCCTCCCTGTCTCCCAGGTGACGGAGGGCGCCTCTCTGTTGCTGTCTGTGCTTCGGGACCCTGCCCTCCAGAAGTCATCCAAGGCCTGGTATTTGCTGCGTGTCCAGGCCCTGCAGCTGGTGGCATTCTACCTTAGCCTCTCATCGGACAGCCTCTCAGCCTCCCTGCGGGAGCAGCTCTGTGCCCAAGGTGAAAAAATAGGGGGATTGATGGCCCTTCGTGGTCAGATTGTGTGGTTTGTCCGCTCTCGGCTCTTCTCAAGCCCTTGTCCCCTCTGCTGTCCCAACTGTGTGGATTAGCCTACCTGGAGGCTGCCCAGAGTAGGCCTGGGGTAGCATATGAGTTTCTGTTTGCCTGTTCCCTAACTGACCACTTAGTACCTGGCTAGAATGCTCTTCTGACAAGGATTCTGAGGCCCCGTGTGGTCTGAGGGAAAGAGTTCTGTGGTTGAGTCCCTCTGCCTTAGGCACAGCAGGAGAAGAGCACAGCATGCTTGGCCTTTGCTCCCTTAGTAGGTGAAGGTGGTGGCAGTGACGGCTGCATCATCTCCCTTCTTGTCCCGCCCACCGCCACCCCGCCCCACACACACACAGGCTGGCAGACCCCTGAGATCGCCCTCATCGACTCCCATAAGCTCCTCCGAAGCATTATCCTCCTGCTCATGGGCAGTGATGTGCTCTCGATTCAGAAGGCAGCTGTGGAGACACCATTTCTGGATTCCGGTGAGTCTGAGGAAGAGAGCAAGGCCCTGTGGGCGGGAACAGGCTCCATGGTGGGGCCACCAGTTTTGCCTCCAGAGGATCCAGGCGGTGACTGAGGGATGACGGTCCTGTCTCTCTCCTTTGCTACAGGTGAAAATCTGGTACAAAAGTGGCAGGTTCTGACCCAGGTGCTGAGCTGCTCGGAGAAGCTGGTCTCCCGCCTGGGCTGTCTGGGCAGTGTGAGCGAAGCCAAGGCCTTTTGCTTGGAGGCCCTGAAACTCACGACGAAGCTGCAGATGCCACGCCAGTGAGTGCCGGGCGGGAGGAGGCCGAGTCCAGAACCCGGGTGCCCACATGCTGGACCACGGGTTCCCAGACTCTTCCACAGCTTCCACAGCTTAACCTGTTCTGTTTGGATGGGTGGGGAGAGTACGTTCTGTGGCAAAGTAAGTGGGACATGCCAAGTTACCAAGGTTAGACATCCTTATTTCCTCTAGGACTTCTCACGTCCTTCAATAATGCTCATACGCATTGTAACTCCCCAAAAGGGAGACCCAGTGTACCGTGTTTCCCTAAATCCCTTTGCCCACAGAATCCTTTTTTTTTTTTTTTTGAGGAATGCCATTTGGGAAATCTGTCCTCATATGCAAGGCTGACTTGGGGTGAGAAAGCAGTGTAGGTTTTTCCCGGGGAGCCTGGAAGTCAGCCGGAGGCTGTGAAGGCCTTTCAGAGGCTAGGAGACTGCCCCCACTCTGCCTGTGAGAGGGGCCAAAAGACAGAGTCCGGGGAAACAAAGGCTTGCACACTGGCGGTCGTCTCCTCTCCCGACAAGGTGCGCCCTGTTCCTGGTGCTGAAGGCGGAACTGGAGCTGGTGCGCAGCGACATCGACCTCTGTCAGTCGGACCTGCAGCAGGTTCTGTTCTTGCTTGAGTCTTGCACAGGTGAGCAGCTGGGGGGCCCTCCGCACCTGCAGGCGGTGGCAGGAGGGGCCCACACACTACAACCCACCTGTGTATGTAAAAGTGTGGTGCCTTTCGAGATCGGTCTGACTTCCGGTCCCCCGGGCAAAGCTCCTTCTACTTCGGTCAGACCACTGGTCTCCCTCCTTCAGATGGTTTATCCGTGACTAACCCTACCTGGCTCTAGTTTTCGGCACTAATACATTTTGGCTATTTATATTTATTTATTTTCTAGTTTTTTAATTTTTTACTTTTAAGTAGGCTCCACACCCAACATGGGGCTCAAACTCACAACCCCGAGATCAAGAGTGGCATGCTCTTCTGACTGAGCCAGCCAGGCACCACTGCCTATTTGAATTTAATTTAAATCAAATTTAAAATTCATTTCCCCAGTCACTTGCCGCATTTCATGTGCTCGTAGCCACATGGGGCTGGTGGCGACTCTGTTGGACAGCACAAATGTTGTGTCCTCAGGAGGGCTTAAGTTAGTAATAAAATAGCTTAGGGTACATTTTTTTCTTGTAACCACTTTTATCTCTAGTATTTCCTTGGAGCCACACAAAACCCTGGAAAGTCAGGTAGACACATAGATTCTTTTTTTTCATTTGTAAAATGACAAAGTTGAGAAATTCAGCATTTGGGGCCAGGATCATGGGCCTAGTGGGGGGAAGGAGCCAGGGTTGAGCCGGGGGCCTCCCGGGGTCGGCCTGCTACCCTGAGCCACGCAGCCATCTCAGCTGCAGATACGGGGGCTTTGTGGGTGTGTTAATCCACTGTGCAATGGCAATTTTTATTGAAAAAATAACAAGCCATATTAACATTTTGTATGTTTGTACAGTAAATCGTACAAGTAGTAAGTCAATAACACCTATATGAGGGAATTGGGCCCTGGGGTAGCTCAGGAAGCACTTGGTAATTCTGGTTTCACTCTCCCCAGAGTTTGGTGGACTAGCCCAGGACCTGGACTCCGTGAAGAAGGTCCACCTGCAGAAGGGCAAGCAGCAGGCCCGGGTCCATCGTCCTCCGGAGCTTCCAGAAGAGGAGCCCTTCCTAAGAGGCCCTGCTCTGGAGCTGGTGGCCACTGTGGCCAAGGCGCCTGGTCCTGTAGCACCTTCTACTAATTCTTCCCCTATCCTGAAAACGAAGCCCCAGCCCAGCCCTGGCTTCCTGACGCACCTGCCCACGTGTGACTGCTCGCTCTGTGCCAGTCCTGTCCTCTCGGCAGTCTGTCTGCGCTGGGCGTTGGTCACAGCGGGGGTGAGGCTGGCCACGGGCCATCAGGCGCAGGGTCTGGATCTGCTGCAGGTCGTGCTGAAGGGTTGCCCTGCA
Source organism: Phoca vitulina (assembly GCF_004348235.1). Classification (NCBI taxonomy): domain Eukaryota; kingdom Metazoa; phylum Chordata; class Mammalia; order Carnivora; family Phocidae; genus Phoca; species Phoca vitulina. The sequence goes on along the minus strand of NW_022589726.1, from coordinate 18,052,168 downwards.
GCCACTGAGCGCCTCACCCAAGCTCTGCACACTTCCCTGAATCACACAGCACTGCCCTCCCCTGCCCCGAGGCTCCTGGATGAGCTCTTAGCTCAGGCCTACACACAGCTGGCACTGGAGGGGCTGAGCCAGCCATCAGACAAGAGCCTGGGGAAGGTCCTGGAGTCAGGGCTGAAGTTTGTGGCAGCGCGGGTTCCCAACTTGGAGCCCTGGCGAGCCAGCCTGCTCTTGATTCGGGCCCTCGCAAAGCTGGCAGGCCTCAGCTGCTGCACTGGCCAACTTTTTGCCAGCTCCTGGGGCTGGCAGCCACCACCCGTAAAACCATCCCCAGGCTCAGAGCCCTCTAAGCCTCGGAGCCAAAAACATTCTGGAAGAGGGCGTCATCGGGCGGCCTCTTCTACCCCGTCCCTCCATAATACCTCTCTGAAAGGTCTGGAAGGTGGACTGCCCTGTACACCTAAGCCCCCAGGCCAGGTCAGGCAAGCAGGCCCTCGCGTCCCTTTCACTGTGTTTGAGGAAGTCCTCTCTACAAAGAGCAAGCCTGAGGTTCCCAAGGCCCCGAGGGTACAACAGAGGGTCCAGACGCGCCTCAAGGTGAGGTGGGACTGTGGCTAGGTGGTGGTGGTGGTGTCAGGTGGGGTGGTTCTGGAGAATTGTGCAGAGTAGGTGTCTCTGTGGAATAGTTTCCCAGGGCCTGCTGGGACCTTTAGCTCTACTGTTATCGGCAGGATCCCAACATCTTCCACAGAAAGACAGTTCTACCTTGGTTTCAGACAGAAGGTGCTTTCCTTACTCTCTGGTTCCTTTCCCTTTTCATCCTTCCTTCTTACCTTTTGTTCCCTCCTTCTCTCCCTCCTTCCACACCCAGGAGTCCCTGCCCTTGGCTGAGTGTGGTGGGTGTCTGTATGGCGGAGAGGTTCATTCCTAATCTTCCCCAAGACCTCTGGGACTGTGCCTCCGCAGTGCCACCTGCTGGCGGATGTCTTGTCACTGAAGGCCCCCGGGCCCTTCTCCCTTTCCACCCATCCCAGGTGAACTTCAGTGATGACAGTGACTTGGAAGACCCTGTCTCAGTTGCGGCACAGCTTGCAGAGGAGCCCAAGAGACGGGGCACTGCCTCCCGGGGCCGGGGCCGGGCCAGGAAGGGCTCGGGCTTAAAGACTGCTTCGGTGGCAGCCCCAGATAGTGGCCCCAGGCGACCTGGGCTCGGTGGCAGGAGCCGGAGGGCCAAGAAGGTGACATCAGGACATTGTGAGGAGCTGGGCTCTGAGATCATGAGGACCATCCCCGAGGAGGAAATGACTGACAATCAGATGGAAATGAGCTTTGAGATCCTCAGGGGCTCTGATGGGGAAGACTCCACCTCTGGTATGATGGTAACGGTGGGAGGGAAAAGGTGCATAAATTTTTGGGGGGTTGCCCCGGGACCAAAGCCCAAGAAATAATTGGTGCCAAAGACAGTACAGAAATAAAGCTTTTTTCCTGGCTCTGGGGCTGAATCCTAGAAAGAACAAAGGGAATGGCAGGAGGAAGGAACTACAGAAAGTCATGTTCTCTCCCCAGGTGGGAAGGCACCCGCTCTAGGACCTGATACCGCCATAGGAGAATGTGAGGTGTTGAGACGTGATTCCAGCAAAGAGGAGCTGCCCATCCCATGCCCAGACAAGGATCTCGGTCCTCGGCTCCGACTCCCCTCAGCCCCTGCAGCCATTGGTGAATATGCTGACCGCTGGGAGAGTCTGGTCACTAGGAGAGAGCGAGGCTTTAGGTGTCTCTCTCTCTTTTTTTTTTTTTTTAATAAAGATTTTATTTATTTGAGAGAGGGAGCGAGAGAGAGCACAAGTAGAGGGGAGGGGCAGAGGGAGAGGGAGAAGCAGACTCCCTGCTGAGCAGAGAGCCCGATGTGGGGCCCCATCCCAGGACCCTGAGATCATGACCTGAGCCAAAGGCAGATGCCCAACCTACTGAGCCGCCCAGGCGCCCGGCCACTAGGTCTCTTGATCCTGATGCTCTTCTAGCCTGTCCATGGTTCTGTCTTTGGATCCCCATCTAGATCTGGTCACCTTTGAAGCTGGGTTCAGGGAATTGACCAGCACTCTCTCCACTAACTGTGTGCAAGTCAGTCAGCCTCTCTGAGCTTCTATTTACTTATCTATAAAATGGGGTTTGGGAGTTGATGTAAGCTGCGTAGCATCCCACTTGGCACACTGCTCTTCGTAAATGATAGCTTTTATTTTCCAAGTGGGAGAGGAGGTAGGGCCTTGGAAACCTGGAACTTTCATGCAAAATTCTACCAGCTAGGAGGTACGGGACTCATCTATAGCAAGTATCTTCACCTTCTTCTAGGTCTGTCTACCTTGAATTCCATCTGTGACTTACTGACCACTGCTTTCCGTGGGGTTAGTCACTGCCCTCCTAGTGGGCTCTATGCTCACCTCTGCCGCTTTCTGGCTTTGTGCTTGGGCCACCGGGATCCCTACGCCACTGCCTGCCTCGTCACCGAGTCTGTGTCCATCACCTGTCGCCACCAGCTGCTCACCCACCTCCACAGGCAGCTCAGGTGAGTGGCCACAGTCCCCGAGGCCCATACTGGGGCAGACTGGAGGGAGGGTCCAGATCTGAAGGAGGGACAACTCACCCCTACTTGCGTTGTCCACAGCAAGGCTCAGAAGCACCGGGGATCACTCGAAATGGCAGACCAGCTGCAGAGACTGAGCCTGGAGGAGAGGCCTGGGGATGTCCCCCTGGCCCGCATCCAGCACCTCTTTTCCTTCAGGGCTTCAGGATCTGGTCAATTCCCTGAGCCCGAGAAGGAGAGTTTCCAGGAGCGCCTGGCTCTGATCCCCAGTGGTACGGTAGTAGGCTGCAGCTGGCTCTTCTGTCCTTGTTTGCATCTTCTTACTAAGGAGTTAGGTGGAGGACTTTAAGGCATCGGTTAACATAGATTTATGACCTTTATGGAAGGACATGTCATATCTTTTCATTGATTAGTCGTTTTGTTACTCTCACCAAAGAGAACTACCCTAAATCTGAAGGTCTTTTTTTTTTTTTTAAGATTTTATTTATTTATTTATTAGAGAGAGAAAATCAGAGATAGCGACAGAGAGCATGAGTGGGGAGAGGTGGGAGAAGCGGGCTCCCCACTGAGCAGGGAGCCCAATGTGGGACTTGATCCCAGGACCCTGGGATTGTGTGACCTGAGCTGAAAGCAGACGCTTAACCAACTGAGCCACCCAGGTGTGCCCCCCCCCCCAACTTTAACCTTGAGTTACTAGCAGGTTCAGTGTCTTTACGCAGGGGTAAGTTCAGGCGTGCAGAGGCTTCCTATGCTAACATGAAATCCGTTACCAGATGATTTGAGTGCCTCCCTCTGTGCAGGAACTTCTGTTTCTGTGAGGGACACAAAGAAGTACAAGATGTGGTCTCTGTCCACAGGCGGCCGTTAGGGCAAGGGAGAGCACCTTGAACTAGTGACAAGGGAAGATTTCTTGGAGTTGTTGGAGTTGTCTTGAGTGATAAATGGGGATTGAGTGCAGAAGACAGAGAAGGGGATTCCTTGTAAGAGCTGAAATGATCCTGGGTATGCTCTGTGTGGCAGGGGTGACCGTGTGTGTGTTGGCTCTGGCCACGCTCCAGCCTGGAACTGTGGGCGACACCCTCCTGCTGACCCGGCTAGAAAAAGACAGTCCCCCAGTCACTGTGCAGATCCCAACTGCCCAGAACAAGGTAGGTTTCCTGGGCCAGTAAGCAAAGTTGGGCTGGGGTAGGCTTCTGGTGAAGCTGCTCCCATTCTGTGGCTGGGGGATGGAGAGATGGTGATCGTGTGGACCAGCAGAAAGCTCACAGCCCCATCTCTCAAAGTTTCCTCTGAGTTCAGCCCTGAAAGAGTTTGACGCCATCCAGAAGGAGCAGAAAGAGAACAGCAGCTGTACTGACAAGCGAGAGTGGTGGACAGGGCGGCTAGAACTGGACCATAGGATGGAGGTGTGTGTCCGCAAGGTGGGGTGGGGTCAGTCCTGCCCTGGGAGTGACCCCGGGGGTGTCAGTGTCTTCTCTCTCAGGGGTCCCAGGCCAGTGCTGAGTTACTTCAGGTCCTTTCTGGAAGCATAGGCCTAAATTTTAAAAAATGATGTTACCTGGCAAAGACTTTAAACAAGAGCCAAAAACCTGAAGGTGTTATGGCAACAGAATGTTTAAAGATACATACAAGAAAAGGGATTTTTTTTTTTTTAAAGATTTTATTTATTTATTTGAGAGAGAGAATGAGAGAGAGCACATGAGAGGGGGGAGGGTCAGAGGGAGAAGCAGACTCCCTGCCGAGCAGGGAGCCCGATGCGGGACTCGATCCAGGGACTCCAGGATCATGACCTGAGCCAAAGGCAGTCGCTTAACCAACTGAGCCACCCAGGCACCCCGAAAAGGGATTTAATTTAAGCCCAAGTATCAGCTTCCTGGGTTTAGTTTTCATCACCCACCTATTTCTATTTGTCAAAACATAGTGATATGTAATAAATCATCTTATCGGTACTCCCCTAGTCTCAGCGAATGAAAAATGTTTCTAGCTTCTTGCCTTTTTTTTTTTTTTTTTAAGAGGGGGAGAGAGAGAGGAGGCGGGAGGAGCAGAGGGAGAGGGAGAGAGAGAATCTGAAGAAGGCTCCACGCCCAGCATGGAGCCCGACACGGGGCTCCATCTCACGACCCCGAGATCACGACCTGAGCCAAAATCGAGAGTCAGATGCTTAACTGACTGAGCCACCCAGGTGCCCCTCTAGCTTCTTGCCTTTTTAACTGGCAGGAAGATATGTAAGACAAATATGCTGGAAAACCCATTTCCTCATGTCCAGAATGTTGGTGCCTGTGGGATAAGAAACTCAACTCCTCTCTGGGACTAAAGGTTCTATTCCTCCTCATTCAGGTTCTCATCACTTCCCTAGAGAAGCATGTGTTGGGCTGCTGGAGGGGACTGTTGCTGCCATCCAGTGAGGACCCTGGCCCTGCCCAGGAGGCCTCCCGCCTACAAAAGTTGCTGCAGGAATGTGGCTGGAAATATCCTGACCCCACTCTGCTGAAAGTGAGTTGAGAAATCAGGGAAAGGGGAAGAAGCTAGACTTAATTCTTTCTCACTGACCACTGTTCCCTTGCAGGCCATGCTCAGTGGTGCCAGTATCCTCACTCCTCAGGACGTTCAGACCCTGGCCTCTGGGCTGTGCCCAGCGCGGCCGGAACGAGCCCAAGAGCTTCTGAGTGAGGCAGTAGGACGCCTGCAGGGTCAGACAGTCCCAAGCGATAGGCACCTTGTCCTAGTGCTAGACAAGGTAAGGAGCTAGGGGCTGGAGGGGCAGTGTCTGGTGGGCAGTGGGCACCAACTCACCCCCATGCCCCTTCCGACACTTGTGTGCGCCTGCCTGGAGATAGTCATCTCCGTGTGCTTTTACCCCAGGACCTGCAAAAGCTGCCGTGGGAGAACATGCCCAGCCTCCGGGCACTGCCTGTCACTCGGCTGCCCTCCTTCCGCTTCCTGCTCAGCTACTCCATCATCAAAGAGGTGGGGTTCAGGGAGTGGGGAATGACTGGTGATTGACAGAGATCTGGGAAGACAGGAGAGGGTCTCGGGGACCGATGGCTCATTTGTGGAAAGGAGTTTAGAGTTTGTGGAAGCTTGGGCCCTCTGGCCAGACCAGGGTCCTGATCACCAGTATCTTCTCCTCAGTCTGGGGCCTCGTCGGTGCTAAGCCAAGGGGTGGATCCACGCAATACCTTCTATGTTCTGAACCCTCACAATAACCTGTCAAGCACAGAGGAGCAATTTCGAGCCCATTTTAGCAGGTCAGTGGGATAAGAGTAAGAAAGGGGGTGGGGGAGGGTAGAGACCACATAGAGGGGCTCATATACTTTCCTGCAGAATCAAATGGTACAGCCCACCTTCTCCCTAGTATTCCCTCTGCCCTCTTTGCCAACTGACCCCAATTCTTACTCCTGCCTTTTCCCCCCGCAGTGAAGCTGGCTGGAGAGGGGTGGTTGGGGAAGTGCCAAGCCCAGAGCAAGTGCAGGTGGCCTTGACGGAGCATGACTTATATATGTGAGTGCCTAAGGCAGGGAGGTGGGGAGAGGGGCAGGCCCTGGAGGAGGGCATCACCATAGTTTTCTTTGGGGCTTTGAAGCCACTGGCTGACTCAGGACGCTCTTGGAAACATGGCAGAGGCCAGGTATTGCTATGTCAGACTCGTCTCACGTCCCTCTGCCTTAGCTACGCAGGGCACGGGGCTGGCGCCCGCTTCCTGGATGGACAGGCCGTCCTCCGGCTGAGCTGCCGGGCGGTGGCCCTGCTCTTTGGCTGCAGCAGTGCGGCCCTGGCTGTGCACGGGAGGCTGGAGGGGGCTGGCATCGTGCTCAAGTATATCATGGCTGGCTGGTGAGTCCTGAGGGCCTTTCCTAGCTCCCAGCCAGGCTCTTTCCCCGGCCTGAACCCTAAATCTTCTCGTGCCCCCCCCCCGTTCTAGTTCCCTGGCATGCCTGGGCCTTTAATCTTTGCCCTCTTCTGCCCCCCCTCCTGGAACTAGGGCACTTCTCATTGGCTCACTCCTCTTTCCTCACCCACCACCGCCAGAAATGTCTTCCTATGTATTTTGTTTTAGAGCCCTCACTTTGTAGTTCTTCTTCTCTTTTCCCAGTCCCCTGTTTCTGGGTAACCTCTGGGATGTGACTGACCGTGACATCGACCGCTACACGGAGGCTCTGCTGCAGGGCTGGCTTGGAGCAGGCCCAGGAGCCCCCCTTCTCTACTATGTCAACCAGGCCCGCCAGGCTCCCCGACTCAAGTATCTTATTGGGGCTGCACCTGTGGCATATGGTTTGCCTGTCTGCCTGCGATGATCCCTTGGAGCTGTCCTAGTGCCGGTGGAAGCCATGTGACTGTTCTACCTATTAGACTTAACCCTTAGGACAAATATTTTAAGTGATTTTTCCCAGTATTTTATATGAAACCTTTCCCTTTGATTTAACCTTAATATAATAAAGATGTAGTACTTAAACCTGTTTTGTGTGGTTCATTGGAGAACATTTGTAGACAGAATTATTGGCCCCGCCCACTATGCGGTACTATAAAGAGGTGAGAACAGCTTGCAGTTGAAGTGCGCGCTCTCTCTCGCTGACAAATAAAATCTTAAAAAAAAAAAAGAAAAAGAGGCCACCGTCCTCTCCCCACATATGCCTTCTCAGGCCGTGAACTTTAGCAGCAGATTCTGTGGGATTTTCGTATGGTTTTTCTCTCCCCAACCAGACTGTTAAATGCCTCGGAAGCACGTTATCTTACAATCTCGTGTATCCCTCACATCTAACACATGGTAAAACATCGTTTTGATTACTAAACCTTGTGCTGTACTTGTTGGTTGACAACGTGACTCCTTATGGTTCTCTCCACCACCAGACCTTTCCACCGTGTGAGCCCAAAGGACCACTCACGATGCTACTTGACCCGCGAATTTCACAGGCTTCTTTCTTGCCTCTGGTTCGTTAGGTTTAGAGCAGGCACACGGAGTAGCATACATTACTTCGCAATGTTGTGGTGATGAACCGGGTATTTTTAAGATTTTTAAGCTCCCTGAGGGGAATAGTCCTGTTTGCTCCAACTTTTACTATGGTAGGCGTCGGAGGTTTTGTGAAAACAATGCACAGCTTTCGCCAAACCAATGTAAGTCTCCGAAAGGCTCCAGCGCGCTCTTCCCCGCCCCGACGAAGGATCATAGAGACGTCCGGCGCAGCGAGGCCTCCAGGCGCAGCCATCGAGATGCGCAGCGGACGGCTAGAGCGTTGCTGGTCGAGTCGGCTTCCGCTCCGTTAGTCCTCCTTCCCAACATGGCGCAGTCAGTTAACATCACCGAGCTGAACCTGCCGCAGCTAGAAATGCTCAAGAACCAGCTGGACCAGGTGGGGACGGGCGGCAGAGACAACCCCATTCCCGCTTCACGTGCCTCCTGCCCACGCGTCCTCCCTCGCCCCCCATTCCTCCCCTCTTTGGGAGGCTTCCCTTCCCCTGGGAAACCCCCACCCCATCCCAGGATCGGCCCCTTCTCCGGCAGTGCCCCCTGTCTCTCCAACCCCCCACAATGACCCTATTTCCCGTCCTCTGTAGGAAGTGGAGTTCCTGTCCACGTCCATTGCCCAGCTCAAGGTGGTACAGACCAAGTATGTGGAAGCCAAGGACTGTCTGAACGTGCTGAACAAGAACAACGAGGGTATGGGGTAGGCGCGTGAAGGCAACCTGGGGGATGTGGTGAGCCGGCTACTCTCGTCCCGCCTTCTAATCCCGTTGTCCTTACCTGAGATGAGAAAGCAATCCTTTACGTACTGTAGAGCGCTACAGGAGCCCTTTCATGTTGCCTATCTAGAGTTGAAATGTACAGGACATTCCTCTGCTGTTGTCCCTGTTTCCGTTCTTTTCTTAAGATCTCTCATTCTCTCTGCCATCTTGGAACTCTCTTTAACGTCTTAACCTTCCCCAGATGTTTGTCTTAATTGCTTTCACAGGGAAAGAATTACTCGTCCCACTGACGAGTTCTGTATCCTTTCCACAGAAACTGCTACCCTGCTCTTTCCTTTTCTCTCTCACCCCTTGCCCGAAAAAAAAAAAAAAAGGTGGGATTAGTTTTGATTACTCCAGAGAGTCCCCATGATTCTGAGAACGCTCTTATTATGCATTCTTTGTACCTCTCCTACCTAACCTGGGGCCAACATCCAGCTAATGCCTTGTGAGCACCAAGGCATATGTAGAATTGAGATGTGATTATTTCCCTTTGTTGTTTGAGAATATCCTCTAATAGGAAGACAAAACAGGTCGGTTTAGACTTTTACTAATAACTTAGAAGAGATAAACGATGGAAGAATAACAGGATATAGAAACAAGGGGGTTGGCTGTGTTTATGAATCCTGTTTTGGCTTAACTATGGCTTATTTCTAAACTGTTGTTACCCAGAAACCTGGATTGTGGCTACCCATTCAGTGTTTTACTTGAATGAGTTAAGTTATGACAGTAGGGCATCTGTAAGCTGTAGTCTGAGAACTGACAGGCTGAAAAAGAAGTACAGAAGTAGTGTGGTAGGGGTTGGCTAAATAGTGAGCATTAAATCCACTTAGCTAGTGATTTCATGACTGGGGCTGTTGATGGAAAGTGAAGCCGGCTTTTCACTTTACTACTCTCCAGCAGTAGGAAAATATCATTGTATCTAGTCCTTCTGGGGGGGCTAGTGGAAAAAACTGTAAGAACTGCTTGCAGGATGGGAGATGGGATCAGGGCAAGAGAGTGTTCTAGCATATGCCATTTTCTCCATAAGGAACCGACTTCTCTGTCCCTTCCCATTTGGAGTGTATAGGTACAGTTCTAAGGCCTCCAGATTCTTCAGTCCTTGTGGCTTGTAGCTTTTTAGAAAAGAAGGCCAAGCAGGCTGGCTGACAGGGAATCATGACACTCCTGCTGGGCTAGTTTTCCCTTAATCCTTGCTTCTCAGATGTATGTCCCTGGGAAGCTACATGATGTGGAACATGTACTCATCGATGTGGGAACAGGCTACTATGTAGAAAAGGTGAGTGGAAGTAACCACCTGGATGCCCCTCTGAGCAGGGAAAGGAAGTTTAGGGGAAGACCTAGAGTGCAGCATAGGGTCTTCTCTTAGCCCTTCATTCACCTCTGACCTTGCAGACAGCTGAGGATGCCAAGGACTTTTTCAAGAGGAAGATAGACTTCCTTACCAAGCAAATGGAGAAAATCCAGCCAGCTCTGCAGGAGAAGCATGCCATGAAACAGGGTAAGATTGGCCTGGGGCACCTCTTCACCCTTTCTACTTCCATGGTAAAGAGCATGGATTCCAGTATGAACTGGGGGTGTCCCCTTTGCTAGATTAAAACCATGTGTTTCTCTTCGGTGTCTAGATGTATTCTCTAGATTCTGTGCATTACATATCCACTATTTGTAGATTGCTGCGTTGGGTGCTTGAGAAATTTAGAGGAAGGAAATCATCTTTGTTCTTGGGGTGTTCTATTTAATGGGGATGGAATGGGGGAGATGATACGTGTAAATGAACACACAGGAAAGAAATAACAGCCCTAACTAAGTACTAGCCATTGCAACCCTGGCTACACATGAGAATAACCCAGGAAGTTTAGAGGAAGCCTGAGTCCAAGCCAAACCAATTAAATCAACCTGGGGGTGGGGGGATTCTAGGGGGTCAGTGTTTTTCTTTTTTTTTTTTTAAAGGTTTTATTTATTTATTTGAGAGAGAGAGAATGAGAGAGAGCAAGTACATGAGAGGGGGGAGGGTCAGAGGGAGAAGCAGACTCCCTGCTGAGCAGGGAGCCCGATGCGGGACTTGATCCAGGGACTCCAGGATCATGACCTGAGCCGAAGGCAGTCGCCTAACCAACTGAGCCACCCAGGCGCCCGGTCAGTGTTTTTCTAAAAACTTCCCAGGAAGGGGCGCCTGGGTGGCTCAGTTGGTTAAGCGACTGCTTTCGGCTCAGGTCATGATCCTGGAGTCCCGTGATCGAGTCCCACATCAGGCTCCCTGCTCAGCAGGTAGTCTGCTTCTCCCTCTGACCCTCCTCCCTCTCATGCTCTCTGTCTCTCATTCTCTCTCTCACAAATAAATAAAATCTTAAAAAAATAAATAAATAAAAATAAAATAAAAAAATAAGAACTCCCCAGGTAATTCTGTTACACAGTCAGGTTTGAGAATCACTGTTCTAAAGGTGAAAATCTTATCCACAGTTATGTTTGACTCGTTTAATAATGTGTTTTGTTCATTTTTATGTCTCAGTGGTTATCATATATTTACTGACATATTGTAGACTGTAAATTTGTGTGTGCATGTACATGTGTCCCAAAGTGGATCAGTGTTAAAAGCTTTGGGGTTGTTTTGTTTTGTTTTTAATTATTTGAGAGAGTGCTCGAGCAGGGTGGGGGGAAGAGCGGGGGGAAGAGACTCTCAAGCGGACTCCATGCTGAGCTAGGAGCCGGAAGTGGAGCTCCATCTCAAGACCCTGAGATCAGGATCTGAGCCGAAACCAAGAGTCCCACGCTTAACCAACACCACCACCCAGGCGCTCCTCACTGTGTTATAAGTTTTATTAACTGTACTTGGTTGTCTATCTGTCTTTAAATTTTTTCCTCACGTTTCCTGAACTCTGGGTTCTCCCCTCAAGCTCCAGACCAGGATCTGACTCTTCTTTTTTCCCCACAGCTGTCATGGAGATGATGAGCCAGAAGATTCAGCAGCTCACAGCCCTGGGGGCAACTCAGGCTACTGCCAAGGCCTGAGAGCTTGTTTCAGATCTGGGGCAGAGGGACTCTGCTTCAGGAGCTTGGGACTTTGTGGGCGTGGCTTCCTGGGGTCCAGGAAGAGAACGATCTTGTGTTTGATGCTAATAAATGTGCCAGCTGGGCAGAATGTTGGTCTTTTCTTGCATGAAGCAAAGGACTGGTGATGACATGGGAGGGCGGTGACGGACATGCTGTGCCCCTCCCCAGAGCCTGCTCAGTTAGTGGGGGATGCAGTGCTTATCTCGGAGGCTCCACCCTGGGCCTTTGGAGGAGTCCGGCAGAAATCCTGCGAGGCGCCGCTCTCTGCGGGCCGGTTGCCGTGGGAACGGCTGCCCGGCGGAAATGGAACTGCGCGTGCGCTTCCTCTTCCGGGTCGACGACCCACCTCGCCACCCGGGAGGCTGCATGGGCTGCCGCTTCCCGCGCGGTCTCCTACATCTACTGCTGCGGCCGCCGCCAGCCTCGCGACCCCGGCCCCGTGGGCTCAGCCTGGAGTCCGTCCCGCCGTCCAAGCGACCCCGCGACAGCCTCATGGCGCCACCCCGAATCGGCACGCACAACGGCACTTTCCACTGCGATGAAGCCCTGGCGTGCGCACTGCTGCGCCTCCTGCCCGAGTACCGGGTACGATCCGCGGAAACTGACCCCGGGACCCCTGAGGGCTTCCCGGGCGGGCTGCGCCCGAGCACCCCCTCCTTCCCCGAACATTCATTCTCTCTCTGCACGACCCTGGTCGCCCCCTCACCTCCTGTGTCCGCTACAGGATGCAGAGATTGTGCGGACCCGGGACCCCGAAAAACTGGCTTCTTGTGACATCGTGGTAGATGTGGGTGGCGAGTACGACCCTCAGAGACACCGATATGACCATCACCAGAGGTGAGTGCCCAGATTGCATTTCTTTAGCGTCCTTGACTTCAGCTTTGTTCTGTGCCCCAAGGCAGCCATCCACTGCGGTGGTCCGTGCCCGCGAAGGGAACCCCCTCATCCTGGAAAGCCAGCTGCTGAGTGCCACGGGACTGCAGCCTGCCGGCTCGCCCCCTGCTCTGCGTCCATCCCCCTAGCCTTGGGCCTCCCTGGCTTCCAGGCGGTCCTCACGCCCCTCCCCGCCGGCCGCCTTCCTTGGCTCAGTCAGGATTTTCTCCCACTAGCACCATCCTCACCCCTGTTAATACCCCAGTTCAGATTGGTCCTTTCATGTGCCCTTGCTGCCCCACTTCAGACTGCTGGGCCCACATGGCAGCGGTGGTGGTGACAGCTCAGATGTATGTGGTCCTCTACTTCATTTATACTCGTACATTGGGAAATCTTTCTTTTCCAAGGCTGACCCATTATCCATGGTACCATTTCAGTCCTCTTCCTCTCTCCTCAGGCCCCTACCTCATCAAACTCCCTCAGTGAGTGACCCTGCCACCTCCTTTTCAAAGGAAATTGAGCCTTTCCTGCATGCACATCCGCAGATTCCCATTCCCAAGCATCCTCAGCTCCCTCTTTCCAGTTCAGGAAACATTGTTCCCTTCTGTTTGCCCCTTTTGTGATCTATTACTTTCTCCTCTGGGGGCTCACACCACCGTTCTCCCCAGTGGTTGTTTGTTTCTTTTTAAAGATTTTATTTACTTATTTGAGAGAGTGAGAGAGCATGAGCAGTTGGAGGGGCAGAGGAAGAGGGAGAAGCAGGCTCGACTCGGGGCTCCATCCCAGGACCCTGGGATCATGACCTGAGCCGAAGGCAGGCATTTAACCCACTGAGCCACCCAGGCGCCCCCTCCCCCAGCCTAAAACTCTGCCCAAGCGTCTCCATTTGGAAATCAAGAGTAAATAAAAAACCAGACCCTCCCTCATATACCCCACACTGCTTAAAGTGGGGATCTCTGACAGAGTATGAGGATATTTTATTGTAATTTTCTTTTAAGTATTTTTCTCCCTTTCCCTCTTTTTTTTTTTTTTTTAAGTGTACGTATTATATCCATAAATGATGTGGTGGGGGAACCCTCCTGCTATTTATAGCCTCATCTCTTACCCTCCCTTCTCAGCCTCTCATCAATGAAAGAGCTGACCCTGGTTCCACATCCCTTCCAGTTCATTCCGTTCATTCTTTCTGCTGGTCCTCTCCCAATCTCTCCACTGGAAATGCTCATGGAAAGGGCCCCTCAACACCGAACTCAGGTTGCTGGTGGAGGGTCTCACCTTAACAGACCTCTTTGTAGCACTCGACAATATCGAGTAATTCCTGTTTTCTAATGATTTTATATATATATATTTTAACTATGCAGTATTTGATACATAAAAGGATGTATTTAGAGCTTTTGGAATATAAAACACGTAACAAACACCCATGGACCGATCTCCCAACCTCAGAACTAGAAGAGTACCATTACCTTTGCATCTGTGCACCAGTACTTCTTCGCTGTCCCAGTCCCCTGCCTCCCCAGAAGCAAGCAGTGTCCTTAATTCCGTGTTCATCATACCCCTGTTCTACTGTGTAGTTTACCACATATGTCTGTTTCCATCAACAATTTCGTTTAGCTTCTTTTTGGACTTTTATCTGGGGGCTTACTATGTATTAATCTTTATACCTTGTGAACATTTTATAAATATTTTTGTATTTACTCAATAATAAAAAACACTAAAGCAAAAAATAAGCTCTCTAGCTGATTCTGACAGACTGGTATTAGAAATTACAGCGGTAGTTTCTACTTCCCTCAGGACTGTCATACCATTTCCCTATTCTCTGTGCCACTGAGAATTCAGATTTCTGCTTTCCTCACTCCCCTGCACCTGCAGGTGACCTTGCATTTGTTCTGCATGCTGGCTGGCACAGTGCTCTCACATGAACTTGTCCGCTGAAAATCTCTCAGTGGCTCCCCACTACCTACAGATAAAGTCCAAAATCCAAACTATGGTGGACGAGGCCTGCCATGATCTGGCCCTTGCTTACCCTCTAGCTTTATTTTTTTGCCACTCCTCATACCCAAGCTGCCTTTCTTGCAGTTCCATGTAGAGACCTGTCTTAGCCATTGTAAGAGATGTTGTTCCATCTACCTGGAATGCCTTTTCTCCTTGACCTTTTATCTGGCTGGCGAACACCTAATTCCTCTTTTAAGAATGACCTGAAATCTCTCCTCCCCTCTTTCCCTTGTTTATAACCTAGCTAGAGCATTCGCTTGGTTGTTTGTGGGCTTGTCTGCCTGTAGTAGATGAACTTGAAGGCAGGGACATTGTCTTAGGGTTTTGGTTTTGTTGGGTTTTTTGTTGTTGTTGTTGTTTAAGATTTTTTTTTTTTTTAATTTATTTGTCAGAGGGAGAGCACAAGCAGGGGGAGCGGCAAGCAGAGGGAGGAGCAGGCTCCCCACTGAGCAGGGAGCCCAAGGCGGGACTCGATCCCAGGACCCTGGGATCGTGACCTGAGCTCAAGGCAGACACTTTACCAACTGAGCTACCCAGGCGCCCTTGTCTTAGGGGTTTTTTTTACCCCTGATGTCTAAAACGCAAAGCCTGGCATGTAGTAAGCATTGAATTAACCATTGTCAAATGAAAGCATGAATGGAGACTCCAAGCTGAGGTCCATGTTGAACCCCGAGGAAAAGCTAAAGCCCCACAGCTGGGCACCCTCCTCCCAACTCCTGAGTGTTCTCCAGCCTCCACCCCCTCGAGCCTGCACGTGCAGGCACATGCTGTGGGCTAACTGGGGCAGCTCTGCCTCAGCCCTACCTCCCTGTGCTCCTCAGATCTTTCACAGAGACCATGAGCTCTCTGTCTCCTGGGAAGCCGTGGCAGACCAAGCTGAGCAGTGCGGGACTCATTTATCTGCACTTCGGGCACAAGCTGCTGGCCCGGTTGCTAGGCACCAGCGAAGAGGACAGCATGGTGGGCACCATCTATGACAAGGTGGGGACCCAAGGACAGAGATGACCCATAAATGTGTCTCCACCAACTGGGAATGGCACTCACGCAGGACTGGGCCTCAGGACTCCTGGCCTACAGTTGGCTCAGCACCTTCTCCCTTGGTCAGGCTCATCTTCTCACAGGGGATGGCTCATCTCTCTCACCTCTATCCCGGGGTGGTTGTGAGAAGTGGGTGAGGTAGTGTTCGGGGAAGGGCTTTGAAAACCATAAAGCAGTGTTTCCTGGTCTTTTTCTTGACCTGACACGCATAAAAAATGATTGTTCAACAACTTGGTAATAGGCTGCTTGTGTTGGGAAGCACATGGCTTAGAGGTTCTGGCTGCCCTGAAGGTAGAGGGAAGCGTATCTGGGACATGAATTGGGACGTTCAGCTGGGAAGGGTTGGATTATGAAAATATCTTCAGGTTCCACAAGCATCCCCTGCGAGCAGCTCAGCACGTTCCTGCTTCGGGGAAGGAATGGGGGTACACCTGTCAGATCAGTGATTCTGAGGACACCTGCTTGACCCCCCACGCCTGTGACATTCACGAGTCAAGCTGCAGATTCCGTCAACTCTGGTTTTTGCAGAAGCCACGGAGTTCAGTTCTGTCTTAGCTTGCTTATTTGCCCCCTGTGACACAGCATTAGTATGACCCAAGGAAGTGAAGAAATATGAATGGTTGAATTGGAGCTTTGGGAATACTAAGGTTTTCAGACTGCCTGAGTCCATTTTCCCTTCTGCTGAGGGGCTTCAAATTTTTTTTTTTTTAAGATTTTCTTTATTTATTTGAGAGAGAGTAAAAGAGAAAGAGTGCACAAGTGGGGGGGGGGGGCTGAGCAAGGAGCCTGATGTGTGGCTTGATCCCAAGACCCTAGGATCATGACCTGAGCTGGAGGTACATGCTTAACCAACTGAGCCACCCATGCCCCCTGCTGAGGGGCTTCTAAGCAATTGGAAGTAGATTATACCAAGTTTTAGTTGAGCATCAGGTTGGGGTCCAGAGCAAGAGAGGCTGGGCATAAGGGAGTTTCTTTTTCAGCTCTCCCCGAGGGGAGCACTTTGCTGCATACCACGGACATGTTGATGTTGTAAGCCTATGTGCAGAGCAATTTTGCTGTAAGCGTTCATATCCCATGTCGTTTCTACCCCCAGACTTTTTTTTTTTAAAGATTTTATTTGTCAGAGAGAGCTCATGCACGCACAAGCAGGGGGAGCGGCAGGCAGAAGCAGGTTCCCCACAGAGCCAGGAGCCCAATGCAGGACTCGATCCCAGGACCCCGGGATCATGACCTGAGCCAAAGGCAGACGCCCAGCCGACTGAACCACGCAGGTGTCCCTGCCCCCAGACTCTTGCAGCACTACCCTACCCTTTCTTTGGCCTCAGGGGTTGCAGTACCTGTTCCCACCACGTGACACGTCATGGGCTTCCCTGGGACCACATCCCAGCTCCCATGTCTCGTCCAGCACTCAACTCTCCCACCTGACTCGTGTTTGGCCAGACCCTCATGTACCTCAGTTACCAGGTCCCTGAATAGCCTACTCAGCCCACCTGGAGATTTACCCTATCTCAGCCACCGGGATCCACTCCCAGAGCCCCTCATGGGAACTGGAGACCTTCCTTATTCTGAAGTCAGCAGCCCCCCCTCACCCATGCTGGTCTTGACTCAGGCTTTGTGCGGTACTGGAGGGAACGCTGGATTACAAGTCAGGTGATCGGAATTCCAGCCCCAGCACGATTAGATCCCACCTGAAGCCACCGAACTCCCCAGTTCCCCCTTTCTTCATCCAGTGAATGTTGAGACACTCTTAGGGGGCTGTTGTGGAGATTAAATGAGTGAAATCTGTAAAACGTGATGCAAATGGTAGGAATCCCCAAGAGCATTTACTCCTGCTGCCGCCTTAGATGTACGAGAACTTTGTGGAGGAGGTGGACGCGGTGGACAATGGGATCTCCCAGTGGGAAGAGGGAGAGCCTAGATACGTGCTGACTACCACACTGAGCGCCCGGGTTGCCCGACTGAATCCTGCCTGGAACCAGCCCAACCAAGACACCGAGGTAAGGAGAGCCCCAAAGGAAGAGACCACGAGGCCTGTAAGCACTTTGGGGGAGGACAGGAGAGTGGTTGCCTCCTCCAATCCTAGCAAAGTCAAAAGCTGGGGCCAGCACCGCGGTTCTGATTCCCACGATCCCCAGGCCGGGTTCAAGCGTGCAATGGCCCTAGTCCGAGAGGAGTTCCTGCAGAGACTGGACTTCTACCAGCACAGCTGGCTGCCAGCCCGGGGCTTGGTGGAAGCAGCCCTGGCCCAGCGATTCCAGGTACAGGCCCGGGAGGAGGCACCATGGTTCACGGCTTAGTGACTGTTGGCAGGCTGCTGGCCGGCAGGGGCTCCTGCTTCCACCCTCGTCTCCCAGCCCGGCCTCCCTTTCAGGTGGACCCAAGTGGGGAGATAATAGAACTGGCGAACGGTGGATGCCCCTGGAAAGAGCACCTCTACCACCTGGAATCTGGGCTGTCCCCACCGGGGACCATCGCCTTCGTTATCTACACTGACCAGGCCGGACAGTGGCGGGTACAGTGTGTGCCCAAGGAGCCCCATTCATTCCAGAGCCGGTAAGGCCCTAGAGGACCACCCTGCGGACCTTGACCTTCAGGCCTGTTTCAGCCCTATCAGAGGGACCACTAACCTTGGCCTCTTCTGTGCTCCCTCTCTCTGCTCCTCAAGGCCTCCACCTGCTCCCACTGACTTCCTCTTTCTGTTCACTTGTAGGCTGCCCCTGCCAGAGCCATGGCGGGGTCTTCGGGATGAGGCCCTGGACCAGGTCAGTGGGATTCCTGGCTGCATCTTTGTCCACACCAGCGGCTTCATTGGTGGGCACCACACCAGAGAGGGTGCCTTGAGCATGGCCTGTGCCACCCTGGCCCAGCGCCCGGTACCTAAGCCTCCCACAAATTCTCTAGTCCAATAAAATGTCATCTATCGCATACTGATCAAGTCCTTGCCCCATTATTGCCTGCACCATTTTGGGAAATTGCCTGAAACTTGGGAAAAGTGAAATGTCTATTACATGCCAAAGCCTATGGTAGGTCTTTTCTCAGCTCTGCTTTCCAAATCACCTGAGGACCACCCAGTTCCTAGGGTTCAATAAGTTGGCCAAATTCATAAAAAGTAACACAGCCATCTTAACCCAAAGTCCACACCTTTTTTTTTTTTTTTCTTCACTAGACCCCAGTGCAGCTCCCTGGAAAAAAAGTCTCATAACGGAGTGGAAAACAACAAAGGGTAGTGTTTATTATTAGAAGTGCGAGTGAGGGGAGTGGGACCGGGCAGGCAGTGGCCCTGGGAGAGGGTCCCACGGGGCAGAGGTTGGGGATGTCTCAGTAAAGAGGGGCAGATCATGAGTAGAGCCTCCACCCCCAGCTGGGGGCTCCTGGGTTCGGCCAAGCACTGGGCTAAAACGTGGAAACTGGGCATTAACAAAGTACAGAGGGATGTGGGCAATTCGGCCTGTGGACCAGCACTGCAGAGAGGGACAAGAAAAATCAGTCAGAGCCTAGGCCCAAAGAAGGCCACATGGCAGGGCCACGCAGCAGCCACAGCCCTCAGTTCCTCCACTCTGCTCCCCAAATGCCCAGCAGCCTGGCCTACTCACCACACTGAGCAGAGCCCCTTTGTTGAAGGATGGATGGAAAGTGATGAGCTGTGCCTGGGCCCCCGGCTCCCCCTGGATAATGCCGCTAGGGGGAGAAGGTGAGCAGGCAGTTGGAGACAGGGGTGAAGCAGGATGTGGGGTCCCTGTGGGGTGTGGGAAGGTGGGTAGGGAGTTCAGACCTGATGGCCTACCTGGCACTTACCAAGGAAGCAGCTCAAACACGGGGCTGTTTCGAGTGCGAAAAAGGAGGATGACTGGTTTCCCATCCTGGACCCGTGGATTTCCTATGAGAAATGGATGCGCTAGGAAGGCACCCTGGAGGCAGAATCCCAGCGCAGGGCAGAGGATAGCAGCCCGGGCCCGGACACCCTCCACTAATGGGAAGACGGCCGTGGCCCGAGCAAAGTCCTTCCCAACTCTTACCTTTCATGAGCACAGCCAGACGCTCCCCACTGGGGTCCCAGACCATGGAGTGGGCTTCTCCCCCAAATCTGAGTCACAAGAGTCAGTTGGGAGGGCTCAGCGTGGTCCCGCCCACCTTTTCACCGCCCCTCCCTCAGCCATTCAGCTCACCTTTCCTCTCCATCTGGTGTCTGTACTGTTGTCTCAGACAGATCCGCCACGATGGTGGCTGACTTGGCACCTCCAACGCGCCCCTTCCCCTCCCCTGCAAGAAGGGCAGAGGCTCTGAAGTACAGGAAGCGGGCCTCTCACTGGTCCTCTGCCTCACATCCGTTGTAAGCATCAACACCTCTCAAGTCTCCCAAGCTTTACTTCCCTTTATCCTTCAGAGTAGCGTCTTCCAGAGGATTCCTGCCTCCCTCTGACTACCCCAGATATTCTGCATCCTGAGCTGTTTCCCCTGACTCACCACAACGTTCTGGGAATGACAAGGAGTAAATGAGTGGTTCCCCCAATACAGTGAACAGCAGTCGGTTTCCATCTGGGCTCCAGCAGCCAGTCTGGGGTCAGGGAGCAACAGGCAGGGGAACATCGGTCGGCAGGGGAATGCAGGAAGAAAAGTAGAGGGTGAGGGGAGACACGCTTGGGGCACCGGGGACCCGCCTCCTCCCCAGCTCTCTGAATCACGGTCCCCTCTCACCTGACACCGCCCTGACAGAGTAGGCCATCTCTCGCAAGTCCACATCTGGGCCTCCCAGACTCTGTGCCGGAGAGAGGCAGGTCACAACTCAGGACCTCTAGGTTCCAAAACCTGGACTGCCCTCCCCCTGCCAGTCCCAGGGCCAGGTCAGAGAATGCGAACAGAACAGAAGGTTCTGCTGCTGGAAGTTCCAGGAGCCAAGTGCCTTTCTCTAGGTCATCCTTGCCCTCCCCCTCCCTCTGGCCTCCTCCCACTCACCGAAAGACAGCTGAAGGAGTGGTAGCCAGGACTTTGCTGCCATCCGGGGACCAGAGCAGATTGGTAACCCCGCCTCCCCGAAACCAGGGAAGGGGAACACAAGTCTCTGTTGAGACATCCCATACCTAGGCCAGAGGGGTCGGGATGAGAGAGGAAACTCCAGCATCCCTATCCTGTCACAGGGGCTGCCCTTACTCAAGGTACAAAGACACAGAAAGGAGATGAAGCAGGAGAGGGACTGTAGAACAGGAGGGAATAGGCTGATCTGTGCAGTGACAGCAAGCAGAATTGTACGTCTGAGGAATGTGAATGGTACCGCTCCTTCCCCGGGTAAGTTTAACACTGAATGGACGATTATTTCTCTCCTCCCCATAGGCTATCTTCCACCCCCAGGCAAAGAATGCTCTTGCCTCAAGTCTGAGGGGGGCTGAAATGACGGCAAGAGGGGGGGACCAACTCACCAGGATAGCAGCATCCACAGGGGAAGCTGAGAGCAGCCGCCCCCCACTGGGCGCCCAGGCCAAGCTGGTGACAGGGGTGTGTCCAGGGTGAGCGAGCACTTGGGCACAACCGGAAGAGGGTCTGCAGAGGGGAAACGGTATGAAATCAGAAGGAGACAAGGACACCCCATGACTATTTCCTTACCTCCTGACGAAACTTCCACATCCCAATGGTCCCTCAAATCCAGGTTAGGGGAAATGAGTAAGGGTCATGGAAGTTAAAGGAAGAAAAAAAAAAAAAAGGGCAAAATCACCACCATTAGGTCCACAGATGAAAACGAGTGAAAGGGAGTAAGCTTTCACTGTAGGCGTCCAGGAGACACACACTTCCGACCAGCAAGGCTAGATGGTGCCGAGCCCGGGAGAGGTCACGCTCCGCCCCAGACCAGAGCCCTCTCCCCACGGGGCCATCCAGCCTGGGGCCCGGGATCATCTGTGATGTTACCTCAAGGTTCCAGTCTCCTCTCCAGAGTTATCTGCTGCTCCCCAGAACTCATCCTGTGCTGCAAACCCTGTCCTCCCCTCTTTCCTTGTCAGAATTACTCTCCCTCTGTGCTCCTGCATGGTTTGCTGCTCGTCACAAAGGTGCAGCAGGGGGGGTTGTCCTCCACCACCGGGCTGGGAGCTGCCTCGTACTTCCTGAGCCGCGTACTCGGCCTGACAGGTGCAGGCTACTACCTGAACGCCGCCCTCCTCCTCCACCACCGAACGGTAACCACCTCTAGCGCCAGTGGGATCTTAGGTCGCCGACCTACAACTGTTTCTTGAACTTTACAATAAACCCTAGTTCTCTTTTCAGGTCCGTTCACAGAGATCCATCTCATTCTTTTCAGTGGCTCCGCTGTCTCCACTCCCCTGAATCAAGAAACTAGAACTGATTCAGTCACGCCTCCACAAATGGACATTACAACTGTTTGTAGTGTTTCATCATTTCAAACAGCGCTGCAAAAAATATTCTCTATATCTATATCCTTATGTACTCGTGTTACTATGTGTTCATAATTTGGGAGTAAAAAAGGCTTGCACTTTTATTTTTTTATTTTTTAAAGAT
The DNA here is from genome assembly GCF_004348235.1 of Phoca vitulina. NCBI lineage: Eukaryota > Metazoa > Chordata > Mammalia > Carnivora > Phocidae > Phoca > Phoca vitulina. The sequence continues at coordinate 18,030,411 of NW_022589726.1, read as the reverse complement.
TTTATTTTATTTATTTGTGAGAGAGAGCGAGCGTGAGCGCACAAGCAGGGGGAGTGGTGGGCTATGTCAAATAAATAAATAAAATCTTTAAAAAAATAAAGAAAAATAAAAATAAAAAAATAAATATGCCAACAAATTATTTTCTGAAAAGTTTGTACCACAATATAGTCTTCTCACCAAGAAAAAAAGTACCCATTTTCCTGGTCTTGCTAGTACTGGATATTACCAAACATTATAATTTTAATAATACCATTCTGAATGAGTGAAAAATACTATGTATTTTCAAAAAAAAATTCTGTATTTTCTTCCAATCCTTTTATTTTTACACTTAGTTCTTTTCTCTGCTTGGAATTTATTTGTACAGAAAAAGTATAGAATTTTTTTTTTTTAAAGATTTTATTTATTTATTTGACGGAGAGAGACACAGCGAGAGCAGGAACACAAGCAGGGGGAGTGGGAGAGGGAGAAGCAGGCTTCCCGCTGAGCAGGGAGCCTGATGTGGGACTCGATCCCAGGACCCTGGGATCATGACCTGAGCCGAAGGCAGACGCTCAACGACTGAGCCACGCAGGCGCCCCTGTATAGAAAAAGTATAAAGCAAGGACTACCTTTGTTATTTCCTAAATGGAGAGCCAATTATCCCAACACTAAAATAAAAAAATCTAAACTTCATTGCAATGAAAAGCCACATTTCTCATATATTCTTAGATCTATTTCTGAATGTTACACGATTATGCTGATCTGTTTGTCTATCCTCATGCCAATAAATTCCCATTACTGTAACTTCATAAGATATTTAATACTTGGTAGGGCAAGTCTCCCCTCCACATTCTTCCTTTTCAAACTTCTCTTGGCAACTCTTCCATATTTATTCTTTAATAAAAACTCTGAATATCATTTTGCCCAGTTCAGAAAAACTAAACCCAGAAGAATTCTGGTTGCAAGTCCACTTAATTTGACATTTCTATGATGACACATTCCTGTCCAGGCGTACAGTGTGTCTCTCCGTTTAGTCAGCTCTTGCTTTATGTTCTTTCACAACTTTCTCCAGATGTCTAGTAGATTAAATAAATTTAACAATTCATTCCCAGTGATTTTGGTAACTGCACATGTTGTAAGTAGAATATTTTTTCCATTTCAATTTCTCAATGATGATTGTAGGTATAAAAGGAAACTATCACACTTTTGGTCTCCTGGATCCAGTCACCTTCCTACATTTAAATTTCTTATTAGTTCAAAGAAGTTTTTTTAGCTGAGTCACTTGTTTTATCTAGGTATGAAATCATATCTTCAAAGAAGAATAATTTTCCCTTTGTTTTCAAGACTTCACCTTTTTTCTTGTCTTACTGCACTCACTAGAATCTCCAAATATAATTTTGATTAATAACAGTGATAATGGGGGGCACCTGGCTAGCTCAGTAGGTAAAGCATGTGACTCTTGATCTCGGGGTTGTGAGTTCAAGCCCCACACTTGGTGTAGAGATTACTTAAAAAAAATAAAATCTTAAATAAAAATAACAGTGATAATATATCTGTCTTGATCTTGACATTACTGGAAGAAATACCTTTAATATTTCATATTCACTAATATGGTAGCCACTGATTCTGAGTAAATACTTTTTTTTTCTCAGTAAATACTTTGTTTTCTCCTTTAATTTGCTCATTTAATAAATCATGTTAATAGATTTCCTGATGACAGTCTAATTTCTGAAAAATCCTACTTGGTTAAGATTTTTTTTTAAATATGCTTTTGGACTCTATTTGCTAATATTTTCTTTAGGAGTTTTAAATCTATGCTAAAATATTGTCTTTCTTATACTACTTATTGTCAGGCTTAGGTTTTAGGTTTGAGCTTTATAAAAAGAAACCAGGATGGATTCTGGGACAGAAGGAGGACATCAATGGAAAAACTGGTGAAATTTGAAGAAAGTCTGAGTTTAGTTAATAACATATAAACGTCAGTTTCTTAGTTTTGACAAATGTCACATGGTAACAAGATGTTAACAATGGATGAAACAGGAATGCCTGGGTAGCTCAGTTGGTTAGGCGTCTGCCTTTGGCTCAGGTCATGATCCCAGGGTCCTGGGATCAAGTCCCGCATCAGGCTCCGGGCTCAGCGGGAGTCTGCTTCTCCCTCTCCCTCTGCCCCTGGGTTCATGTGCTTGTGTGCTCTCTCTCTCTCGTTCACTCTCTCTCAAATGAATAAATTTAAAAAAATCTAAAACAATGGGTGAAACTGGGTGATGGATATTCAAAACTCTGTACTATCTTTGCAGCTGTTCTAAAAATCTAAAATTAGAGGCGCCTGGGTGGCTCAGTCGTTAAGCGTCTGCCTTCGGCTCAGGTCATGATCGCAGGGTCCTGGGATCGGGCCCCGCATCAGGCTCCCTGCTCCGTGGGAAGCCTGCTTCTCCCTCTCCCACTCCCTCTGATTGTGTTCCCCTCTCTCGCTATGTCTCTCTCTGTCAAATAAATAAATAAAATCCCTTGGGGCGCCTGGGTGGCTCAGTTGGTTGAGTGACTGCCTTCGGCTTGGGTCATGATCCTGGAGTCCCTGGACTGAGTCCCGCGTCGGGCTCCCTGCTCAGCAGGGAGTCTGCTTCTCCCTCTGACCCTCCCGTCTCATGTGCTCTCTCTCTCAAATAAATAAATAAAATCTTTAAAAAATAAATAAATAAATAAATAAAATCTTTTAAAAAAATTAAAAATAAATAAATAAAATAAATAAAAATCTAAAATTATGCCAAAATAAAGTTTATTAAAAGAAAAAAATCAGGAGCCTGATTTCCAAAAATTTCCCAATTTTTCTGTGATCTGGTCTAATTCAAATAACATGGAGGGGAGCCTGGCTGGCTCAGTCGGTAGAGCATGTGACTGTAATCACAGGGTCATGAGTTCAAGCCCCACTATGTGCTGGGCGTGGAGCCTACTTTAAAAACAAACAAGGACACCTGGGTGGCTCAGTCGATTAAGCGTCCGCCTTTGGGTCAGGTCATGATCCCAGGGTCCTGGGATCGAGCCCTGCATCGGGCTCCCTGCTCAGCGGGGAGCCTGTTTCTCCCTCTGTCTGCCGCTCCCCCTGCCTGTGCATGCTCTCTCTCTCTCTCACAAATAAATAAAATCTTAAAAAAATAAAATAAAAAATACAAACAAAAACACAGAGATTATCTTTTCTTTGAAATTAGACCTCGTAAAGCCATGTCTGCGTGGCATTTTTTTCAGTGGTAGAGCTCATCTGTTTTAATTTCTTTTACACAATCCACTTTGGTTACAGATGTTGGTAGAGAATCAAATATTTCCTTTAGATTTTCAATGTGTTGGTCTAAACTTATACATGATATTCTGTAATAATTCTTCTATTTTCTTCCATATCTGCAGTTATCTCTTCTTTCCCATTCTGAAAAATACTGTACTTTTTCTCTTTTACCCTAATAAGGCTGGCCATAAAGTTTTCTTCTTTATTCATAATTTAAAGGACCAGTTTCTGATGCTATATTTACTTAGTTCTCATGGGGATTCTTTTTCCAATTTCCTTGATTTCAACTTATGTCTATATGAATCCCCTCCCCCACTGCCTTTAACCCTACATCTGACAGTCCTCTGGAAAAGTCAGTCTTTCTACTCCATGATCCATGTATACACACTGCCCACAATTTCAGAAGCTCCTAGTTCTGTCCCTTTCTCTAGATTACAGCATTCTCAGCAGCTCGACATTGACCTTAGGTCTGCTTCTCCCAGCCCTGGGAAGTGCTGTGAAGATAAAGAACTTCCAGACCTCCTGGCCACCCACCACCACTAACACGGCCACAAGCCTCTGGCCAAGGGAAGACAGAGGTTACTGGGACTCACCGGGTAGACAGAGAGGTGGGGTCCAGGGTCCAGATGAGAATGCAGGTCTGGCAGGCCACAGCCAAGACAGAGGCACTGAGGGGCTTCCAGGCCAGAGCCGCCACATTTCGCTGCAGCCGGTGCTTCAGGGAGGGGACTATAGTGCTGTGGTGAACGTTAAGGGACTGAGTCAAAGCAGAGACACTATAGCTCAGGAGACCGGAATTCAGTTGAGGAGGGAAAGGCAAGAGAAGAAAGCTGATCACCCAGGGCCTAGGGGTATTGTGGGATAAGATAGGATAAAGGTTAGATCTGGAAATGGGACACATCTAGTTGTAGAGACTCCCTGACCCTAGTTCTGGAAGGGGTCCTGTGGCCCAGGCCCAGGAACCTACAGGAGCCCTGGAACCAAGGCTGATGAGGAAAGAAGACTGACTTAGGGAGACCGAAGAGTCGGAGCCTGCCCAGTAGGTGTCCACATACCTGTTGGCATTATACACCCGGATTGAGTCATCTAGCAGGGCCACTGCAAACTTGTTGGTATGGGGGTGCCAGGCAAAGACCCGCAAGCAGCAGCTGGACCTGGGGCCAGAGTGAGCATGAGGGGCCTGAACCCATCCCCCAACCCAGAGGCTCAGATTCCCTTTCACGTGAGGGCATTATTGCTTTTCACTTTTATTTCTTTTTTTGGGAGTAAGAATGTGGGTAACAGTCAGGAAAGGGGTGAGAGGGGTCTCTGCCTTGACTTCCCTCTCCCCCAGAGAAGTTCCAAGGTTCAGGACTTCCTTCCCACAAAAGCTTCAGGGCTTGTACACTCACCAGTTTGTGACTTGGGCAAATTCAGCAATCAGATCTTCGCTCCTGAGCTGTGCGAACAAAGTGGATAGAGGATGCGCTGGGACAAAGGCAGCTTATCCCCCCAACTTCCCACAGGGGAACTGGACCACTCCCACCCTCTGCAGCCTTTCTTCCCACCCCACCCTGACCCTAAGGGATGGGAAGTGGAAGAGGGCAGGAGTGAGGGAGTAGCAGCCAGAGGGCCAGGGGAGGAAGCCAAACTTACAGACAGATGGGGGAACAGGGACCCATGGAGGGAGGAGGCCCATCGACAGAGTGCCAGGGCCCAGCTGGACGCCGTCTTCACCCACTCAAACACTGTGGGGTTGAGGAAGCAGCTTTGATTAAACCATTCACAGGGCTGTCACTGGGTACCCTTGGATAAGGAACGAGCAAGGAAAGGACAAGCATTCCCCAGGGCCTTCTGCCCAACCCATACTCAAGATACCCACTCTGGGGTATGTGAGATAGGCAGAGGAGAAAAGAAGATGGCACCAGCATAGACAACTAGGACAGGAAAAACAAGGCTAAAGGGAAGGGGGCTGGGCCCAGAGGTATTGGGATGAGTTAGGAAAAATATGGAGGGGAGATGCCAACCACAAAACTAGAGAAGGTTGTAGGGAAAAGTACTTACCCTCCTCCTCTGAGTTCGCAATTTCATTCAGCACCCCAAAAAGGCCCATATCACGCCTGAGGAGAGGAAGCTGGGAGTCAGATTACTCTGATCCCTTTGGTCTCCCTCTACAAGTTATACTCATTTAGTAAATGTGTACTAAAAATAAAAGCACTCAGGGGCGCCTGGGTGGCATAGTAGGTGGAATGTGTGACTCTTAATCTCGGGTTTTGAGTTCAGGCCCCACAATGGATGTAGAGATCACTTAAAAATAAAATCTTTGCGGGGCACCTGAGTGGCTCAGTTGGTTGGGCGACTGCCTTTGGCTCAGGTCATGATTCCGGAGTCCTGGGATCAAGTCCCCCGTCGGGCTCCGGGCTCAGCGGGAAGCCTGTTTCTCCCTCTGACCCTCTCCCCTCTCATGATGTTTCTCACTCACTCTCTCTCTCTCAAATAAATGAATAAAATCTTTAAAAAATAAATAAATAAATAAAATAAAATCTCTGGGATGCCTGGGTGGCTCAGTCAGTTAAGTGTCTGACTCTTGATTTCAGCTCAGGTCTTGATCTCAGGGTCATGAGTTCAAGCCCCGCAACGGGCTCCATGCTGGGTATGGAGCCTACTTAAAATAAAATAACACAACACAAAATCTTAAAAAAAAAAAAGGAGCATTCACATTTAATGAGTTCCAAGTATGTGCCAGGCACTTTATATATTATCCTTTCATTTAATTATCACACTAATCTGAATGGCATTCTGCTCATACCAACAAGGCAACTAAGGCTCAGAAGTCTTTCAGGGCTTTGTGAGCAGGTCAGGGGATCAAGGCCCGCCCTAAGCCTGTGAATGGAAAGCCATGGAAAGATTTTTTTTTTTTTTTAAGTAATCTCTACACCCAACATGGGTTCAAACTCATGACCCTGAGATCAACAGTCATGCTCTACTGACTGAGCCAGCCAGGTGCCCCACCATGGAAGGATTTTAAGCAGAGGAATAAACTGATCACACCAGCATTTTAAAGATTTATTTATTTGAGAGAGAGAGCGAGCGAGCACAGGCATATGTGCGTACCAGTTGGGGGAGGGGCAGAAGGAGAGAACCTTCAAGCAGACTTTCCACTGAGCATGGAGCCTGGAGCGGGCTCCATCTCACGACCTGAGCAGAAACCAAGAGTCGGATGCTCAACCAACTAAGCCACCCAGGCACCACCCCCCCAAACTGGCATTTTAGAAAGATCAGTCTGGCTACAAATTAGAGGGACGGCGCAAAAATGGAGAGGAGGAGATGAGTTAAGAGGCTACTTCAGGAATCTGGAAAAAAGGCCAAAGTGCTCTGAACCAACAGGGTTGGAGAAAAGCAGATAGATTTGAGAGGTTGAAGAAGTAGAATGAACAGAATTTGAGGGCTAACTAGACATTAGTAGGAGTAATATCAAACGAAACACCTACGTAATAATCACAGTAGCTAATACTGCGCACCGTACACCAAGGCTGGGCTAGATGCTCTGCATGCATTATCTAATTCAGTCACTATCACAACCCTTCAACATAGATATTATTACATCTGCATTTGTAGATGAGAGAACAGAGGCATGAAGAGGTTGATATTGTCAATGTGACCTCAATAGGACGTAGCAGCATCAGGATTCAACCTGTCTGCCTCAGAGCCTACACTCAAAAATCACTTGCTCCTGGGGCGCCTGGGGGGCTCAGTCGTTAAGCATCTGCCTTCGGCTCAGGTCATGATCCCAGGGTCCTGGGATTGAGCCCCGCATCGGGCTCCCTGCTCAGCGGGGAGCCTGCTTCTCCCTCTCCCACTCCCCCTGCTTGTGTTCCCTCTCTCGCTGCATCTGTCAAATAAATAAATAAAATCTAAAAAAAAAAAAAAACCACTTGCTCCTGAATGAGCAATGAGGCCATTCCTTGAGATGAAAAACACGAGATAGAAGCAGGTTTGGAAAGGAAAATGAAGAGATCGGCTTTGAACACACGGAGTGTGTAAAAGCCTGCGGAAGAGCCAACTGAGGGTGTCTGGTAGACAAGAGAACACCCAGGTATGAAGTCTCAATTCCGAGTCCAGCCCAGGACACCAGCATTTCAGGAACATCGGAAAGAGGAGGCACAGAAAAGGCAGAGAAGCAGCAGCTGAAGAGGTAGGCAGTGAGAAAGAATGACTTATCAGGGACTGAATGACTTATCAGACAATGAATGGCTGTTTAACTTCACTCACACAAAGATGCGCAAATTAAATGGTACTCTGATAACAAATATCTCGATCTGGCGGCACGTGTGTTGGGGAGCAGGCACTCTCATACACTGCTGGTGGGACTGTAAATATGTACAATTTCAATGGAGGACCATTTGGCAGCAGCTCACAAAATTACAAATGAACATACCCTTTGAAGCCACCAACTAGATTTGTAGGAATTTATCCTACACATGACAGTGATAATAACTAACCCTTGAAGGTATTTTTTATTTATTTATTTATTTTTTTTAAAGATTTTATTTATTTATTTGAGAGGGAGAGAATGAGAGAGAGAGCACATGAGAGGGGGGAGGGTCAGAGGGAGAAGCAGACTCCCTGCTGAGCAGGGAGCCTGATATGGGACTCGATCCAGGGACTCCAGGATCATGACCTGAGCCGAAGGCAGTCGCTTAACCAACTGAGCCACCCAGGCGCCCTATTTTTTTTTTTTTAACCTTTGAAGGTATTAATATGTATGTGCCAGGCACTGTTCTCTAAGTGCTTTACATCCATTAATTCATTTCATCATCACTACACCTTGTAAAATCGGTCCCCTTTTACAGATGAGGAAAGTGAGGGACCAAGTGATTAAGTAACTTGCCCAAGATCACACAGCTAAAGAGTGACAAAGCCAGGACCTGAACCCAGGCAGTATGGCTCCACTCCTAAATGTGCTAAATGAATGACCTAAATATGAGATTATTCACTGCAACACTATCCCTAACCTTGCTGAGCTTCAGGTAAGGGCTCAGAAAGTGGTAATGATACAAAGAGCAGGTAGGGAGCAGGCTCACTTAAACCAGAAAGCAAGGCAAGTCATTAGAGATGAAATGAACTACTGTTGACTTAGGTTTCCCAATAAGGACTACTAATTTGTTATGATGAATGATATCCGGCACTGAGCGAGAGAGAGCCTGGCAGCCCAAGGCAGAGGGAGGTTGACCCCATCTTCTCTGGGATCTGCAGACCATGATCCAGGAGACCCTTTGCGACATCTCACCATATGTTGATGCATCTCTTCCACACTTGCTCCCGGTGATGGATGAAGGCAGTTCTTGTGCCATGGTCCAGCCTCCCAGGGGTCTTCAGGGGATCCTTGGTCAGGTTCAGGACAGGAAGATTGATCCACTATAGGCCAGAAGTGAGAGGTGTGAGAGGTGTGACAGTGAGTCAGTCTCTTTCCCAGATCTCTGCTGAACTCCCTGCCATCTCCAAACCATGGCTGGGCTAAGAGTAAGAGGCTCTGGAAACCTGTTTCCCATTCCCATAAACTTAATCCTTGTGGGAAAGTGAAACAGAGCTGAACTCCCTTATCTGTAAAACTAGCGTATTTCATAGGGTTGCTGTGATTATTGGATCTTAGAACATCTGTGAGGCACACCTGATTCAGTCTCTTCCTTACATAGCAAACGCTCAATAAATCAGCAGTTTCTCTCCCTTTTTTTCCCCAGGAACTCCGTGGGGGAGAAAAAAAAAACAAACTCCAGGTTGTGCCTTCCCAGCTCTCACAGATACTGTCTTCAACTTTTCAATAGTTCTCCTGCACCCTCACATCCCCTAAATTCTCCCTCATTCTCTCCATTCCCTCCAGGCCCGCCCCACAGCTCCTCAACATCCCTCATCCTCCAATCCCAGCCCTAAAATACATTCCAGCCCTTCTAGTCTCGAGTCTGGGCCAGGCTGCTTCCAGTCGACGAGGCTGAGGACCACGACCGCTGGCCCCGCTACGGGGCCTCAGGTCCCCTATTCTCCCGGGCCCCGCCCCCATGCCTGTAGATCCCCTCCCTCCTCCCTCCGACCACCTGGCCCCGGAAGTCGGGAGGCGGACTCTCATAGCTATTGCCTGTCGTCAACTCGTTATTGTGCTCGTAGAGGGTGACTTGACCCCTAGGCGGCGGCGGAGGGAACAGTCCCAGGGAACACATCTTGCTGGGCCCGAGGACGTCTGGAATCGGTAAGCTCACGGATCCCGCTTCCCTAACCCTCTTAGTTCCCGGGCTAGATTCGGATCCGTACGGGTAGCCGTCTGGGACAAACGGCGGTGCCCAAATTCAACGGAAGTGAGGGGAAGAGAAACGCAGAACACGAACGCGTGCGCAGTCCCGGGACAGACTGCCAGAGCTTCCTCGCGCGCCGCCTGGCGGCCGGAGGGGGAGCGGCGCCGGCATGTCCGCAGGGTCAGCCCCTAGTTAAGGGTCAGAGTGGGGTTTGTGTGTGTGTGTGTTTGTTTTCTGTGAGACTGTCTTTTTCCCCCAGTTCCGAATTCCGCAACACAGTTTCCCACTCACCTCTCAGCGCTCGGAAAGCCCAAAATAAGCCACGTTCAGGGAAGTATCTAATTAAACCCTCCCAGGACCGTGGATCGTCCAGAGGAAAATGCGGACCTTCTCGGGCAGCTGGCTGGAAAGCTGAGGGAAAAGCCTCCGGGAGGAGTAAAGTCAGGAGAGACCTTGGGAGGGAGAGGGATGCGCCAGCCAAAACCTCAGGCCCCCGGGGTTAGGGGTGGAAGGCGAGTGAGTTGGAAAACAGTGACGTTTCCTGAGTGTGTATTATATAGTAAAGTGCTTATATAATTTTTGTTTAAAGATTTTATTTATTTACTCATGAGAGACACAGAGAGAGAGGCAGAGGGAGAAGCAGGCTCCCTTCTGAGCAAGGAGCTGGATACGGGGCTCCATCCCAGGGCCCTGGGATCAAGACCTAAGCCCAAGGCAGATGCTTAACCAACTGAGCCACTCAGGTGCCCCAAGTGCTTGTATAATCTACAACAACCCCATGAGGTGAAGGCATGAGGAAAGTGAGGCACAGAGAGGTTGTACCAAAGCCCGCATTCTGATTTAAGAATAAAAGTGGGATTGGGGCGCTTGGCTGGCCCAGTCGGTGGAGCCTGCGACTCTTAATCTCAGAGTGGTGAGTTCGGGCCAGTTCTACATGTTGGGTGTAGAGTTTACTTAAAAAATAAATAAGGGGCGCCTGGGTGGCTCAGTCGTTAAGCGTCTGCCTTCGACTCGGGTCATGATCCCAGGGTCCTAGGATAGAGTCCGCCATCGGGCTCCCTGCTCGACAGGAGGTTTGCTTCTCCCTCTCCCACTCCCCCTGCTTGTGTTCCCTCTCTCGCTGTGTCGCTCTCTGTCAAATTAATTAATTAATTTTTAAAAAAGAAGAAGAGGCGTGCCTGGGTGGCTCAGTCAGTTAAGTGTCTGCCTTCAGCTCAGGTCATGATCCCAGGGTCTTGGGATCAAGCCCCGCATCGGGCTCCCTGCTCGGCAGGGAGCCTGCTTGTCCCTCTCCCTCTGCCCCCACCCCTGGCTTTTGTTCGTGCTCTCTCTCTCTTGTGCGTGCTCTCTCTTTTAAATATCAAAGAAGAAAAGTGAGATTGATTTTATTCTGATTCCAAAGGATGGAACTAGAATGCGGAATGGAGGCCCCTCTTCTTAAAGCTGTGTGACTTTGGGAAAGTCTTTGAATTCTTCAGGCCTCAACTTCCTCACTTTTGCAGTGTCCTAATTATTTCCCGTGGTTGCTTCCCATACGAAATAATGCAAATGAAGCCATTTAATAAATTTTAAGTACTAGGGGCGCCTGGGTGGCTCAATCGTTAAGCGTCTGCCTTTGGCCCAGGTCATGATCCCAGCATCCTGGGATCGAGCCCCACATCGGGCTTCCTACTCCTTGGGAAGCCTGCTTCTCCCTCTCCCACTCCCCCTGCTTGTGTTCCCTCTGTCGCTGTGTCTCTCTCTGTCAAATAAATAAAATCTTTAAAAAAATTTTTTTAAGTACTAAACACTTGATTAGCCATAACTCTGCCATGAACTCGGTGACCTTGGGCTTTGGTTTGTTCATTTAATAAGGGTTAATGGGCAATTCCAACGACCATGCTCTGGGGACAAAGAAATATATAAAGCCTAGTCCCCATTCCCAAGAGTTGCCCTAGTTGGAGAATCTAGGGGGCATTCTAAGTTTAGCGATCTTGGGCTCTGTCTGCTCTTCCTTTTTACATGAAAAGTTGCCACCAAGAAGAGTTATTCCAGAGTCAGAAAACAAGAAGGCTCCAGAAGACTTCTCTGAAAATGCCCTTACCACAGAGAAAGCCATGGGTCTCCTCTACTCTAGTACTTCCCAAATGTTCGTGAACATAGACACACTGGAGGATCTTGCTAAAATGCAGATTCTGGGGTGGAGCTCTTAAGCTGTATTTCCAAAACGCCCCCCATGTGATACTGCACAGACCAAATTTTGAGTAGCCCCAGTTTAATTTTCTAGGTTAGTGCACAGTCACCTGGAAAGTCACGGAAAGCTTAAAGAGCATAGAGTAAAAACAGAGTAGTTTGGGGAAACTTGCTGAGAAAGCTCTCCTTGAAAGAGGGAAGCAGTGCAGGCTTTGAAGGAAGACAGGGAGCCCTGACTCTGACAGATTAGTGAAGAGCACCGAGAACCCACCCACAAAGTTTTTGTTTGTACTCAATCATGCCACCATCCAACCCCAGAGAGCCCCCCCCCCCCCCAAAAGAAATCACTGCGGACTGGGCCTGCAACTTGCACGTCCCTTCGGTGAAGCCTGATTCCTACTAACAGGTTGTGTTGTAATTACCGGGTTAGGTGCCTGCCTCTCCCCCTGTAATACGAACTGGGGAGGAGGAACAGTGCGTTGTGGATTCTTGTTCGGCCCCCGCCTCCCCCATACTTACTTAACGTTTGTTCAGTGTTTTTCAGGGTTTGCGGATTCTTGGGAGGCCCACATCCAGGCCTAGCGCAGTCCCCGCTCACTTCACCAGGGGGCGCGGCGGCCCCAGCGACACAGCGACGGTGACCCACCGCCCCACGGACTCAGAGCGCTCAGCGGGCGGTCTCCAGGGCCGGGAGTGGGGGGAGCACCCTACCACCTGGGCGGGAAACCGAGGCAGCGCCGGGCCACTGCCCAAGTTTTCTACAGGGGTCCCCGACTTAGGGAGGCGGGAGGCGCCGCCGGAGCCTGGGTGCCGGCGCCCCGGCTCAGGGCCGGTAACCAGGCGCACATGGCCCGCCCGGCCCTGTTTGTCCTGGCAGCGCGCCGCCGCTATTTGAGGCGGTTTTTATCTCCCAGAAACCAGCAAAACCCCAAGCGGAGTCTAGGGAAGATGAAAGGGGCCGAGGGGCCGGGAGGGGAGGACCGCGAGGCCGCGGCGGGCGGGGGCTGGCACCGGACAGGCGGGGACCGGGAGGCGAGAGGGCCAGGCCCTGGGGGGTCCCGAGGAGCCTGCCCGGCGGGGTGGGGGCGGGAGCCCGGGACCCCCGCCCCTCGGTCGCGCCCCCAGAGCGCGTCTCTTCCGCCGCTGCCCCCGACCCCCGCCCGCGGGAGGAGCCCCGGAACGCGGCCCTCTTCAAAGCGCCTTTGAAGCGGCGCGCCCCGCCTGAGGGCAGGAGGCTTCGCACCTGGCCGGGGCGGCCGCGGCGGCAGGCTGAGGAGGGGGCTGGCCGCCCGAGCCCGCCCGCAGCGCCTCCCGAGCCGGTGGGGGGGGGGGGCGGTCGCCGGGGGCGCCGCCCGTGCGCCCCCTCAGCCCCGCGGGGGAGCCCGGGGGCGGGGGCCGCACAAAGCCCTATTGTGGCTGCGGGCTGGCCGCCACAGAGTGGCTTTTGTTCGTCCGCTAACTCGGCGGCGGGCACGGCTGATTGCAGGCCCGGGGCAGGGGGCGGTTACGTGCCAGGCCGGGGCCGCCCGCCGGGACCCCGCTCGGGGCCGCGCAGTAGTCCGCGCCGCGACCGCGGGGCCCTGCCCCGGCCGGGGTCGGGAGGCAGAGGCCGGGAGACAGCCGGGGCAGAAAGCTCCCGCCTTCCCAGCTCGACGGAGAGCTCTGGCCGCTCCAAAACTGACCTCAGCCCGAGGGCCTGGCCGACGGAGCGTTCTGCCGCGGGCACACTGTGCCAATGTGCACGATAGGATGCCCGTGGGGAGTCTCCAATTTGCCAGGGAAAAATCCTGTGGCTCACTCTTCTTCCTTCCTCTCTTTTCTCACCAGGACAAAATTTAAAATCGAACTTTTTATTAAATAAAAAAAAAAAAAAAGACTCCATGAGGGCATGATCCTTTCCCTTCCACAATATTACCCTCTCCCCAAGCTCCAGCGGCTTTAACCCTTTAACTTGGGGCCTTGAGGGAGCAGGAGATAGGAAAGGAGGATCCAAAGTCACAGGAAAGGCATTCAAAGGCACGAAGCGGCTTTAAAAGTCACCAGAGGTGGAGCTGGGGGCATTGGAAGTCCCTGGTTGGGGGCCTGGGGATGCAACCCCAAATCAGCTCGGGGACCTCTGTCCTCCTAGCTCTATAGATTCTTCTTTCTCATGGCTTCTAGGCACCAGCCTAGCAGTGCCTTGTACAGAATAGGCACTCAATAAATACTTGATTTATTTGAATCTGATCCCAGAGAAAGCCTCCCCCATCTATTCTTCAGGAGAGGCACCTCCAAAGCAGTGTGCTCCTCCTGTTAGGTGGGCTTCCCCAAAGAGCATGTCCAGGATGGCAGCTGCAAGCTCTCCATAACCATGGCAACAAGGGATTAGCCTGATGGGGTCATGGTGTCAGGGGAGGGGCAGTGGAGGAACCGTTTGCTCTGGGGTCAAGGGAGCTGGGGTACATTCCAGTCCTCCCCTCCATAGGACTTGAGGTTTCACAGCTTCAGGCTGGGGCTGGGAATATTAGGGATTCCCTAATTGAGAGACACCCCATCAACTCTTTAACAGAGATCTAGCTAACCAACCCTATTAGCAGAGATTCTATTAAAAGAGAAACCCCATTAACTGAGACCCTGATGATAGAAATTCTATTAACAAGATCTCCACTAACACTTTTTCTATACAGAGATATACTTAGCTAAAATTTCCATTGCAGAAATGGATCTCCTTCCCTCCCCAGCTCACTCTACCTGACCTGTCATCATAACTTAGATAAATAGAATTATTATTATTATTAGTATTCATTTCTCTTGGAACATAGGGGTTAAATATACAGGCCTGGGGGCAGCCTCCCTGACCCTGGGGTCACCCCATCTTTGGGATCAGATCCCCACTGGTCTGCCCCCCTCTTGGCACCCTGCTCCCTGCCAGGTCACTAACCCCAAGCCCCCTAACTCTGGTCCCTAATGAAGAGGCCACCAGGGGGCAATAAATTATCATCATCATCATCATTATCATTATGTTTGTAAAAACAAAAACAAAAATGCTCTGGAGCATGGAAAGCAAGTGGAAGAAGAAGCTGGGAAGACTGGAGCCTGGAAGCTAAGCAATAGTGGTAAATAAGCTTGGGAAGCAGAAAGGATGCTTGTCAAGGAGTTAGTGAGCTGGAGAAAGAAAGTGTTGGGAGCCCAGATGGAAGGAAAATGAGTTGGGTTGTAAGAGCAGAGGAGAGGGAAGCTGTGAGCAGGGGCAAGGGAAGATCTTAGGAAGCCAGAGTGCAGAAATCAGGCACAAGGTGAGGGCCTGAGATGAGAGTCTGCGGAACAGGCTCACGGCAAAGGGAGGGGTGAGCTAAGGAGGCATGCTGGGAGACACCCAGGCCCAGAACGGCCAGGGGAGAGATGGCGAGAGCCCCAAGGGCAGCATGCATAGGGCAAAGGAGGTGAGGGGCAAGCAGTGGTCCACGAAGCGGGGGGAGGCTGGCAAGGCAGCCCTGGGACTGGAGACACTCCACCCCGCTCAGATCTCCAGCAGGTTGCTCTGCTCTGGGCTGCCTTCAGGGGCTTTCTCTGGGGGTGCTGGGGAGGCTGAAGGTCGGGGCGTCTGACTGGCCTCCTCTTCCCCTGCACTGCGGCCCTCCCCCAGTTCCTTGGGGCCGCTGGGAGGGGGCCCTGGGCCTGGCTCGCCGTGGGTACGTTGGTGTTTGCTCAGGTGGTCACTTCGGGTAAAGCGCTTGGAGCAGAGCAGGCAGGTGAACTTCTTCTCCCGGGTGTGGGTGCGCACGTGGCGCTCCAGCTCGTCCGAACGGGTGAACCTCTTGCCGCAGAAGAGCCAGTTGCAGACGAAGGGCCGCTCGCCCGTGTGCCAGCGCAAGTGGGCCTTCAGGTGCGAGGCCTTGCCGTACACCTTGCCGCAGCCCGGGATGTGGCAGCTGTGGATGGGCTTCTTCCGCAGCCCAGCTGCTGCCGCCCCCAGGCGCTCTAGCTCCTGGCAGTTGGGGCAGTCGCAGGAGGAACGCCCCGCTCCACCGCCTCCGTATCCACCACTGCCCCCGGAGCCGGCCCCCCGGGGGGGTTTGGCCCCACCGCTCCCTTCCAGCTGCCCGCTATTGCTCACTGCCTTGGGTTTATAGACGTCTTGGGGCAAGACATGCTGGGGCCCTGGTTGCAGGAGGTGAGGAGCTGGGTAGGGAGCCGGATTAAGGGGGGCAAAGTCGGACGGGTAGGTGGGCAGCTGGGGGTTCAGTGGAGGCTGAGCAGGGCCTGTGGGCAGTGTCCCCTGCAGCCCATCACCCTGGCCCTGCCCACCACCTAGCCAGTTGCCCCCGGGGTGCACATCCCACCAAGGAGTAGGAGCGTTGCCTGGGCCCGGTGAGATGCCCGCGTGGATGCCTGCCTTGTACCAGGAGCCATAGGGGTGCGCCATGTCCAGAGAGGTGTAGACACTGGGCAGGCAGTCAGAAGAGCTGTGGCCTTTGGGCACTAGTAGCCCAGGGTCCTGGGTGCCTGTGGGCCCAGGGAATGAGTGGGAAAAAGGAGGGTAGTCATTGGCATAGCCCGAGGTGGGTGCAGGAGGACTGCCTGCAGGTGAGAGGAGCCCATTGGTGCTTGAAAAGGGGGCTGGGTAGGCATCCCCCATGGTTTTGGGGGCTGAAAGGTCACTGCCCACAGAGTATGGCTTCTTGGCGCCTGCTTTGCCCAGTGTCGCTGAGTCCCGCAGAGGGCTGGTGCCACCAAATTTGCTGCACGCTGCCGTCAGCATGGCCAGGGGACTGGAGCCATAGTGAGCTTCCTCCTGTGGACACAGGGAAGCACGGCTTAGGGGGAGAGGAGGACAAGTGCAGAAGGAAGGGCAAAACTCTAGAGATGTGGAGAGCAGAACGAAGGGGTCCAGGAAGAGTTGAAGAGGATGGGAGGTAGAGGTGGAGGGGCCAGTGAACACGAGGCCCCAGGGCAGAGCTCAGATGGAGTCGTGGGGAGGAGAGCCAGGTCCAGACTGCACCCTAACAACCTGATGCAGGAGGCAGGAGGCAGAGCTCACTGTGGAGTTGCTGGGGTGCCAGGGCGCCTCAGAGGAACAGGAGACGCTGCTTAAATAGCCACGAGAAGAGCCGAGGATGGATGCAGGACCTAGGTGAGGTGAGAATTAGGGGTCCTACCCCTGGAAGTGGGTTCAGAGCAAGGGCCATGGTCAGAGACTTGGAGAGGAAAGATGAGGCTCAAAGAGTAACACGGGGAGAAAATGAAGTATTAGGGGACTGCAGTTGCCCCCACTCCAGGTTTGCTCAGCTTTACCCCATATTCCACTTCCTGTCTCTGCCTCAGCTCTTGACTACGGCAGTGAGTGGCCTGGTCTCCCTGAGGCCGCAGCCTCATGTCCCTGGTAAGGAATCTCTTGGCAGGGATTCTAGGGCTGGGGTGCAAGAGGAAGCGACGCGGAGACACTGGGACATTGAGAGGGAACAGGGCTGTGGCCAAGCCAGGACTGTGGCTGAGGCAAGAATGTCTTTCAAGCGGGCAGTGGGCACCTCCTGCTTTGTGGAGCCAGCTGGTACCCCTTTGGGAAGGCCGGAGGAGCCCAAAGTCCTCACACCCCTCCAGGACCGGGAATTGGGATGGCTAAGATGTGGGCTCACAGCCACACCCCTCCATGTCCAGTGTCCCCTACCATGTAGCCTACACATGTAGCTCGTCTCTCTTCACCCTTGCAGCACCGTGAGTGAAGGAAGATACGTAGATGTGGGGCATGGGGCTCTTTGAGAAACACAAAATGCCCTTAATGCTCATCATGCTGCTGCTAGCAGGCCAAACCACCCTGAGATGCCCATCCGTCAGGAGCTCATGGTACCCCTCCCTGGGTCAGCCTCAGGACGTGCCAGGAGGAGATACCCTCCAGAATCCGGGGCTGATACAGACATCCATTTCTGAGAATCCCACCCAAAAAGATGCCCTCAAAAGCTGACCCTGTACAGTTCCCTGACTGCGGCCCTCAAAAGCTGATGTATCTGGTACCTTCCCAGCTGAAAAAGAACCCAGGCGTCCAAGACCCCCCTGGTCCCTCTGAGCATGCGGCATGTGTGTGTGCGTGACACCAATCCTACAGCTACGTTTGGGGTTTTAAGGTTGTGGCGAGGGGTCTATGCCCTCATCACTCCCGCACTGCTCCCCAAGTGCAGACCTGCCGCTCCCCTGCCCAGTCACCTCTTTCTGAGGTCCTGTCGACCCCACAGACTCCCAGATTTGAGCCACCAAAACCTTCCTGAAATCCGGCTATGGGAAAAGCCCTGGGTCCTCCCTAGCCAAAGTTTCCCTAGAGCCCCTGGTCTCCCAAGCAGAGGGTAAGCTGAGGCAGGGTAGCTGGTGGGGCAGGATTCAAAGCCTAGCAGAAAGGTAAAACCACGGAGTGCGAAGGAGAGAGGCAGAGACCCAGAACCGGGAGGAGCGACAGACCCTGCCCAGGGTGAGGCACAGACGAAGAAGCCACCGGGGGTGAGGGAGGGGGAGCAGAGGGGAAAACTGGCAGTAAGGGGCAGAAACGGGCAGAGACCCAAAAGAGCAGAAAGGTGAAAAGACAAAGGGCAGGGAGAGAGAGGAAAGCAGAATAAACAAAGAAGTGATGGAGAGAGCCTGGGCTAGGAAGGCGGAGGAAAACAGAGAGGGAGAGAGAGGAGGAAGAAAACAGAAAAGGGGGAGGGGGAGAAGACAGATCTCCTACCTAAGAGAAAACCACCACGATGCTGAGCCCCAGAAAACCCCCAGACCAGGCCACTCCTCCCTCCTTCTCCCCCTGACCGCTTCTCCCCCTTGGCCCAGCCCGGCTCCGTTGGTTTCCCTGCGGTCGGTTTATTTTTAAAAACGCCGACGCCGTCCCCCCCGCCCGGCCCTCACACTGTGGCCACAGGGGCCTCCGCCAAGCCCAGGGACCCCACCCAGCTGGGGAGAGGGAAGGAGGGGTGAAAGAAGGCAAGCAGCCCCAGGCCAACAGGAGACCCCGGCCCTGGAGCGGAGGCCCCCAGGGCCCTGAGAGCAGGGAAGGGGGAGCAAGGCACCAGTCCCACTCGGATGGGTTCTGGAGGCCAAGAACTGGGCACCTGGCTAGCTTCACCGCAGCCTCAGTTTCCTTCTCCAGCTGCCTGCGTGCTCCTGAGAGGGTCCTACACAGGCGCCCCCATACCTGATCACATGTATTCCTTTCCAGGGGCCCAGGAGTCCCACCTTCCAGTTGTCTTTTCTCCTACCTCCACCCCACCTTCCGCTAAAACAATAAAAGCAGGCTGAAAGTACTGGCAAGGAGTCTCCAGAGAAAGAACAAGAAGCTGTCCCAGCTCTCTCACTCATAGGCGCAGCCCAGCTGGGGAAGTGGGAGCCTTTCTCCCGGGAGCTCACAGTGTCCCGCTGACCTCCTGCGGAAGCTCACTCTACATCTGAGGGCCAGCTGGCCATCCACTCTGAGCACCCAAGTTCCTGGGTGCCGTTCTCCACTTTCCGCCTCTGCCCACGTTGTTCGGTCCTCCCCACTTCCAATTCTCCATCCCCACCTGGCCCTCACCCCCATTTCTCCCTCCTGCCTCTTCCCCTGCAGGTCACTCTCCCAGGTGAGCCTCTCATCGGGCAGCAGCTGCTTCCCTCTCGGAACCCCCAAGTTCTTTGCACCGCCAGAGAGCCCACCCATACAAGGCAGAGGGTTTCCTGGGTGGGGAAGAGGGACCGTGGAGGGCCCGAGTGCCCCAAAAGTAGGAGAAACAGGCAGAGGGACTGGAATGCCTTTGTGTTGGGGGCGCATCTCCAGCTCACCAGCAGTGAGGGACATGAAGGCCTGGATGCCTGGACACACTCCTCTTGCCAAGTGCTACCCCAATCCTGTGCCTTTCCTGCAGGCCTCAGGGCCAGCCCCTCCCCCAGGCACCAGTGCCACGCTGGCAACTCTGGCATGGTGCCCACGCCCACTGGTACTGCCCCTGCCCTGGATGGCCCCAGGATTTCCATGCACCTTGGTCCTGAAGCTTCCTCAAGACCAACCGCAGGGTTTCAGTGATGGCTCAATATAGAGTCTGGTGGGGGGACAGCAGGGCGAGCAATCTGCCCTCAGTGCAGTAGAGCATCATGCCTGGGGACCCCTGACTGCATACAGAACAGTGACGAGGGGCGTCGTGTCTACCCCACTGGCTTGCATGCCATTCCTTCAGACTCAGTCTCAAATTCACCATTCCCAGACTTCCACACACACCAGTCCTCACTTGGACCAGCAGATGCTCGGATGGCCCAGCTGCCACACATACACACACCCCTGCGCTCTCACAAAGCCAGCCGTGCGTGCAGGCACGCTGCTTTACATCCTAACACTTACGCCCAGGCCAATGAACACAGGTGCCGAAAGATTCCCGCTCCATCTCACACACACACCTCTCCTACAGGCTGAATGAGTCGGCTTCCCGTTTGGCCCATGACCCCTGGGACTTGAGCTAGGGCACTGGGAGCAGAGATGGGTGCTTCTGAGGGGCGACTGAAGGTGGGTGACCTGAAGGGAGGACTCTCTGGCTCCAAATTCCTGTGGAGGGACCCAGAAAGCAGGACAGAGATGATGACAGAGAAACAGAGTCAGACTCAGAAGCAAGGAGAACTCAGGACGTTCTAAGTGGCTCTGAGTCCTTCCCTTCCAACTATGCACCTGGAGTCCCCCAGAACCCCTGGTAGAGTCAGTGATTTCTCAAAACCCCCAAATCTGACCTCCACGGTACCCTAGTTCCCTCCATCCCCAGTGCCAAAGGCAAGAGATGCTGGGGTCCCAGCCCGTAGGGGAAGTGGCCCAGGCCGCCCTGGAGCCTCCCACTCCCAAAATAGAGCTGAGTTTGTCTTTGGCTGAAAGCTAAATATTTGTGAGCCGGGCAGGCGGCCTCAGACCCTGGCCCTCCTCCTTGGTTCCCTCTCAGGCCCGGGCCCAGTTCCTCTGGTCAGCCCCCCCACATGCACAGGGCTGCCCTTCTCCCCTCTCCCATAGCTCACCTCTTCCTCTACACACACTGGCCCGGAGGCCCAGTCCCTGCCCACTACAAACCAGACCAGCTGCAGCTCAGGCTCAGGCTAGGAGCTCCCGGAGACAGGACCCCCAAGGCACCCCAGTTGCTGCCTGGTGCCCACTCCACCAGCCCGCTCACTCTCTCCCCCTGTCTGCCAGGCTGACCTACCTCCCACCCCTCCTCTTCCTCCTCTCTCCATCCCTGTCCACTCCTCAGGGTTGGTGTGCGGGGCGGACCTCAGAGGTCCATGCCTTCTTCTGACCTGGCCCCTCTCATCTTCCTTTGACTGCTCTCTGACCCCTGGCCCCACTCTCTCCAACCCTTCCTCCTGCCCTCCCCTCCCACCCACCCCGAGCCCTGTCCTCTCTCCTCATCAGGGGGACCCTGGAAGTGACAAGCACCACAGCCACTGTCTGTGTGAGTTGGGAGGTGGGGGGTGCGGGCAGGGATTAGGGCCATTAGGACTGTCGCTGGTGTCCTGGGGGAAGGAGGGGGCAGTTACCTCAAGCAGGGAGGATGCCATCCTGAGGCTGGGGAACAGGTCCCAAGGAGCCAGGCAGATGGAGAGAGCCAGCCGAGCCGGAGAGAGAGGGAGAGGGAGAGGGAGGGAGAATGGGAGAATGGGAGAGAAGAGATCTAAAGTTAGAAGGGACTGGGGGGTGGGGGGTGGGGGGGGCTGCTCTCTGTCTGTAGGGATCCACCCTCTAATTACAGCTTTCCCAGCGGAGAAGGCTCCGGATCCAATGAGCAGGGCGAGAGAGGGAGGCAGAGGGTCCAAATTTCCTGCTCCATTTGCTGAGCTCCCCAAAGAAGGGATCTGGGCGGGAGAGGAGAAACAGGGCTCCAGGGAAGGGGGTGGAAGCAGGAGGAGGGTAGGGCCATGGGCAAGTTGTCAGGGTGTCCTGGGGGGTGCTGGGGGGGAATCAAAGGGATGGTGGACCCAGGTGTCCCTCACCCCGCCCCCAGCAATCCCATAGGCATCTGTGGGCACCCCTCCCAGGGCTCCCCGGTGTCATGTACCTGGGGGCTCTGGGGCTGGGTGTCCGGGGGTCTCTCCTCCCTGGAGGTCTGGCAGTGGGAGCGCGGGCAAGGGGTGACCTCAGGGCCCCGGGAGGGCTCCGCTCCTCTCCCAGGCCAGCTGCACTCCTGTTCCCACTCGGGCTGCGATCCTACAGTCCTACTCTGACTCCAGAATCCTGGCTCCCGCCGCCGCCGCCGCCGCCGCCGCCGCTCTCCTACTGCCGCTGAGGGAAGGAACAGGAGGGAAAAGGAACAAACCCCAAACCACTAATTAGAGATCCAGGGGGGGGATGGGGGATTGGGGACGACACTCACACAGAGAGACTGGAACACACTGACAGACACACTCATGGACAAACACAGGATGATACGTGCACACGTCCGCACACACGGTGCTGCCCACACGGCCACCGCCACTGTCATGAACGGACACAGACAAACACACACAAAAACGGGCACAGTGACATGGCTGGGGGTGCACCCCCCCCAGCTGACCACAGAGACGCTTGCTTCCCCTGTCACACGCACCCCTAGATCAGGAGAACAGTGTGTATGTGCATGTGTACACGCACGTGTGTGTACACGCACGTGTGTGTGCACGTGCGTGTGTGTGTGTGTGTGTGTGTGTGGTGAGAGACAGGAGGGAGGCCGTGCTCTGGGTGGAGGCTTCGGCTGCCTAAACTTTTAGGGTCACTGAGGTAGGTTAGAGAGCAAGGCCTGGAGGAGGGGCGGAGAGTGGGAGGAGGGCTTGGCACAGGCTCAGGGGCTCCCCAATCTTCTTCCCAATGCCTCAGTTTCACTCCTCGAAAGTAGCACCTAGGCCTACCTCCCTTTGTGGGGCAGAACCTGGATCTTTTGATTCTAAGAAAATTGAAGGTGGGCAGGAGTGAGGGTGGAGGTGGAAGGTCATTGGGTCAACTCATCTGTGCCTGAGCCTAGCCCCTCTGGATTCACTCCCAAAAAGATAAGCCAGTTACCATCCCCCGGCTCCTCTTGGCCATACATCAAATCTCCATCCTTTGCTGGATAGTTCTGAGTGGTCATGCTTTCCTGGGAGGGAGCTCCCTGTTCCCTTTGTCATTGTCATGCATCAGTGCCCTCTTGAAGCAGGCAGAATTGAAGTTAGAGCTGCAGCAGGACTTCCCAACGGTGACTTCTCATCAAAATGGGGAAGGAAAGAAGGAAGGTCAATTAGGTTGGGAGAAGGAAACCCAAAAAGTCTATGGCCTGAAATCTGGGCCCTGAGGTAAGTTTCTGGGAAAGAGGGGACCGGGTCGCCAGTGGGTAGTGTCTCTCCCACAGAGGGGCCCAGCCAGCCACGGTTGCTTTGCAAGTTATTCCCCAACATAACCCTCAGCCCCTCCTAGCCTCAGTCCATCAGAGGAAAGGAGACATGTCCTTCCCCACTCCCCTCACTTCCCAACACAGTTCCCTTACTTTCTCCCCTTGCGTGCCCACTTCCCTGCTCCTTTTGCTCTCACTGATGAAAAGATGGGGAGGAGTGAGGAGCACCCTGGAGGTCCAGGGAGAGTTAAGTGCAGTTTAACCAGCAGGCAGGATCAAAATTCAGGACCAGGCATTTGGATTCCAGCCCCATGATGTGAATTCCCCAAGGAACCCTGTGGGCCCAGCATTTAGGGAAAGGGTTAGGGAATCAGGGTGTCTGGCTGACAAACGGAAAAGGAAACAAAAAAAAAGAAAGAAAGAGCAGAAAGACCCAGAGATACACAGAACAAATAAAACAACCAAGAGAGGGGCGCCTGGGTGGCTCAGTCGTCAAGCGTCTGCCTTTGGCTCAGGTCATGATCCCAGGGTCCTGGAATCGAGTCCCACGTTGGGCTCCCTGCTCGGCGGGAAGCCTGCTTCTCCCTCTCCCACTCCCCCTGCTTATGTTCCCTCTCGCTGTGTCTCTCTCTGTCAAATAAATAAATAAAATCTTAAAAAAAAAAAAAAACAATCAAGAGAACCAGAAGAGACACTGTGGGACATAAAAGAGAAAGAGACAAGAGGGCAACAGAAGACCAGGTGCTGCTTGGCTTTAAAAAAGCAGAGAGAGTGGGGGGAGGGGGAAGGAAAAGGAAAAGAAACGGGCCCAGAAGAACAAAGATAGAGACAATGGCTTGGAAGGACAGAACAGAGAAAATAGCCGGAGGCATGGCCAGGTCTGGAGGAGGCAGAGGGTTAAGCGGCTGGGCAGGTGGGGGGCGGGGATGGAGTATAAATAGCGCATAATTGTGTCCGATGATTACACGGGCCACCCCACCCGTCTGCCCAAGAGGAAGTGCCCGTGGTGGGGTGTCCCTGTGACCTCCCAGTCTCCCCCTGGTGGGGGCATCTGAGGCTGAGGTGCCAGATGGATTTCTGGGGCCCCCCACTCCAAAGCTAGGATGAAGGGGAAGCTTTGGAGAAATTACTGCACAGCCAGCAAAAAAGCCTGAGACCAGTTGGATCAGGCAGGCAACTGAGGCAGAGGAGAAAAGTCTAGACTCCAGAATAGAGAAGAGGTGGCAGGTGAGAGAAGGGGTTGGAGCTCAGCCTAGATTGGGAAAGAAAGGAAGAGACTGAACGGAAAACAAAGCAGGATGAATGGAGGTGCAGGGCTGGGGAGAGGAGGTGGGGAAGCAGAGTTCAACCTTTTCCACTTCCCTTGGGGGCCTTATCCCTAATCCTACCTGGGAAGGGGCAGGAGTGCTGGGGAAGGAAAAGGAAGGAGCAAGGTTCCCAGAAATATGTGTGCCAAGGGTCCCTGATGTGTTACCCCCAGTAGGATAGTGCCTGGACACAGAGCCCCCTCTCAAAGGTCAGTGCCAAAGCCAGGCAGAGAGGTCGCTTGAAGCCCCCAGCTGCCTCCCTTGGGACCCTGGGTTCTGACTTCTTCTACACCCATTTTTTTTTTAGTGTTGAATTTTATTTATTTATTTTTTAAAGATTTTATTTATTTATTTGACAGAGAAAGAGAGACACAGTGAGAGAGGGAACACAAGCAGGGGGAGTGGGAGAGGGAGAAGCAGGCTTCCCGCTGAGCACGGAGCCTGATGCGGGGCTCGATCCCAGGACCCTGGGATCATGACCTGAGCCGAACTGAGCCGAAGGCAGACGCTTAACGACTGAGCCACCCAGGCGCCCCATCTTCCACGCCCTTTTTAAAGATAGTCTTACTGCCCAGCTGAGGCCCTGGTCTTCCTGGGTTCAGACCCCCACCCCCCCTTCCCAGTGCCCCCAGGGGCTAGGGGCAGCAACTGGGAGCCCTGACCAAGGACCTGCCTCCACCCTTACAGGCCTCCCTCAGCCCAGCCTCCCAGGGGGTGGGGCAGCCCAGGCAGAGGCGCCATGTGGCAGGGGCGGGTAGAGGCTGCGGCTCTGGTCCTTCCAGTATAAACCCCCTAGGCATCTGGTTTCTATCCACCACCCCCCACCACCCTGGGGGCCCCTCAGCCTCCGCCCATGGCCACCCAGATGCTGAGCTCTGAGATGGACGCCTCTGAAGGAAGGGGTGGGATGGTGCCTTTCTGATCTCTCAACCCCAGGCCCGGGCTGAACCACAAGGACCGCTCCCTTCCCTCCCTCCCCTAGAAGTATCAGGGTGGGATTTCTAGGTTAGAGGGGTTGAATCTGGAACCTGCCTCAGTTCTCTCTAATGGTTGGGGATTCTTTGGAAAGTTTGGGGGGGTGGGAATGGGTGAGGTGGAGAGACAGTGAAACCTGGCCAGAGTGGAAGATTCTATCCCCCTACTCCTCAGGGAAGCTGCCTCCTTCCACACCCACTGTCCTCTGCCCACCCTCCTAGGCTGGGCTCCCGCTGACAGCCCTACACCAAAGGGACTCCTAACCCTTTCCTGTTGTTGTTATAGAAGGTTTGGCTACCCTAGAATCACCAGTGAACAGCCAATAGAGGCCCTGAAATAGAGTTGGACACACACTCTAAATACATACCTAACGAGTGACACCCTTTCAGATACACACTTGCACACACGCTGAATTAGGAAAATATGTTGACCCTTGAATAACACAAGGGTTAGGGGCACCAACCCCCCGACAGTCGGAGATCAGCATATAACTTTTGATCCCCTGCAAATGTAACTACTAATAGCCTACCGTTGACCAGGAGCCTTACTGATAACATGGTCGGTTAACACGTATTTTGTACGTTCTATTATATACTGTATTCTTACAATAAAGTAAGCTAGAGAAAATATAATGTTATTAAGAAAATCATCAGAGGGCGCCTGGGTGGCTCAGATGGTTAAGCGTCTGCCTTCGGCTCAGGTCATGATCCCAGGGTCCTGGGATCGAGTCCCACATCGGGCTCCCAGCTCAGCGGGGAGCCTGCTTCTCCCTCTGACCCTCTCCCCGCTCATGCTGTTTCTCTCTCGCTTGCTCTCTAAAAAATAAATAAATAAATAAATAAATCTTTAAAAAAAAAAAAAAGAAAAGAAAATCATCAGAAAGAGAAAATATGTTTTTGTACTGTACTGTAAAAAAAAAAAAAAAAAATGGGTGTATAAGTGGGCCCACACAGTTCAAACCCATGTTGCTCAAGGGTCAACTGAATCCTCTGCAGGTACCCACACTGATACACACTGATTATATATATATATACCTCTCTTATGGAAAAGATGTTTATACGAAGGTACTTAGCCTAACCCCCAATCACAAGAATGCACACAGCAGTACGCATACACGCAGACAGACTCACAGTCCCCTCGAATACCCGCCCAACCAGGGACACACACAGACTCCCCTCAGTACACACGTTTACATATATGGCAGACGTCGCACACATACACACGGGCCTAGCATCACAACCGTACAGCTCTAAAGGTCCCTGAAGTCTCCCAGAGGGGATTTACGAATCCCTCTTCCCCCAGGAATCTGGGGAAAAGGGTGATGTGGAGAGCACTGCCAGTCCTACAAACAGCCGCCTGCAGCTCCTACTAGTGTAGCAACCTCTAGTGTACGTTTGGGGGACTCAAAGATCCTTTACGCCCCGTATCCTCCAGAGTTGAGAGACCCGGATGCCCCAGCGAACTCCCTGGCCCTGGGGAGCCCTGTCATCCCCACCCCCACCCAGACCCCCCCTGCTCTGCGGCCCGCTGACTCATCCCTCCCTCTGTGGAGCTCCCCAACCACAGGGGCCTGGAAGAGAAGCTTGGAAAGTTGCGCTCATGTCCCGGGCCCCTGGTCTGGCCACTACCCACACCCCCCTCAATGCACCCAGGCCCAGCCCTTGTCTCCAGGAGAGACACCAGTGACAGAGAACACAGAGGGGACAAGAAAGAAGAAGGCACCCAGAGACAGGGAAACAGGAAGACAAAAGGAGAGACATGGGGTGGGCTGGGGGGGGGGGGGTGCACAGAGAGATGGTGGGGAGGGAGATAAGAGGCCCTGGGGGACAGTTGCTGATCTGGTAGGGCCCTCCAAAAGCAATGGAGCTGGTGACCAGGGAAACTTGCTCCTTGGGTTGGGGGAAGATCCACTCAAGATTTCGGGATGTGGCCACTGCCCTGGGCATTGACAGAGCATTCTGAGCCTAGGCTCAGGGCCCTTGGGGAAAAGGATCCAATTCTGGGAGGCAAAGCTGAGAACACAGGGCAAAAGGAAAGCTTTCAAGAGGCCAGCAACCTCTGTATAGAAGAGCTTGGAAGAGGGGCTCCCCTCCCCAACACATTTACATGTTACACGCCTACCCCAACTCCCTCATTCTCTGCTGGGTCTCCCCATCCCTTCTTCCAGCACCAGGGCTGCAAGGCAGGACTCCTGGTGCTAGTCCTGGCTCCCCTCTGCTCTGAGCCTTGGCTTCCCTAGTTGACATTTGAGTCCTGAGATAATACAGCAATTCTGGGGTGTGGGGGGTTGCTGATCAGAATCAGAAAGAGACGTGCTGGGGCGCCGGGCTGGCTCAGTCAGAAGAGTGTGTGACTCTTGATCTCGGGGTCCTGAGTTCGAGCCCCATGCTGGGTATAGAGATTATTTGAATAAACAAAACTTTTTTAAAAATTAAAAAAAAAAATAGGGGTGCCTGCGTGGCTCAGTCGTGAAGCGTCTGCCTTCGGCTCAGGTCATGATCTCAGGGTCCTGGGATTGAGCCCCACATCGGGCTCCCTGCTCTGTGGGAAGCCTGCTTCTCCCTCTCCCACTCCCCCTGCTTGTGCTCCCTCTCTCGCTGTGTCTCTCTCTGTCAAATAAATAAATAAAATCTTTAAAACAATTTAAAAAAAAAATAAAGAGAAGTACTATGAGAAGGGAAGGAGCAAGGATGGCAGGGGACAAAGAGGAGGAAAATGGAGGGAAAGGGAAGACTTGAGGCCTAATCCCAGAACAAGGGAACCTGCCCTGGGTGGGTGTCTCACATGGGTCAGGATTGAATTAAGACTCTGGTCATCTCGAGGAAGTGCACCTTTGTAAAAATATATACCCTGGAGTCTGATACATGAAATATTTAATGTCTTTGAATAAAGAGAACTTGGGGTAATAGAGCCCTGATCCCATCTTCTATCCTTAGGAGTAAACAATCCAAGGGAGTGGTTCTTCAAAACCCTGGAGGCACATTTCCCTCATTTTCTCCGATCTGCTCCTATTCTTCTTGGAAGCACAGTTTTTTGAGATGTAGACTGGACCTGAGGAACATTCTTTCATTCAACAAATGCTCAGCGAGCACCTAGCACAGCGAGCTAGGCTCAGGCACACAACTATGAACAATAGACCTAGCCCTTTGCCTCACAAACCAGCAACTAACATAAAGAGTGGGAAGTATCTGGAGACAGAAATTACTAGATGTTACTGGAGACCAAAGAGTGAATCTAATCCAGTGTTTGGGGAATCAAGGAAGGCTTCCTGGAAGAACCAGTGACTAGGTAAAAAAACTGAAGTTAGCCAGGTGAAGAGAGGAAGAGTGTTCATAGGCGGGGAGAAGTGTGTATGCAAAGGCCCAGAGGTGTGAGAGAATAATGACACTTTTGAAATGCTCAAAGTTGAGTGTGACTGAGCCGAGTGGAGACTGGTGGAGAAGGTCTAATCAGTTATGCAAAGGATCTGAACCTGATCCTAAAGGCAACATATGGGACTATTCCTATTAGAAAGATAGCCCCGGCAGCACAGAGTAGGTGGGAATAGGGGCTTAGAGCCAGGCAGTTCTGGGTAAATCAGTCGTTTACTATGGCGTAAGCTTGGCCAGGTGATATAACCTTTGATGCCTTAGGTTCTTCTTTAGAATGGAGAAACATAATACAGCAACCTCCAGGGTTGTTGCAAGGATTAGGAATAATACATGTGGAACTCTTACCAGAGTGTCTGGCACTTAGTCGTTGTTGCATGAGTGGTGCCTATTGGTATTGTCACCGTCTGGAGGAGGGCAACATTAGAGGCAAGGAGAGCAGTGTGCGGCAGCAATCCAAGCAAGAGGCGAGATGTGACCTGGGGCGGCAGAGGGGATGCCTAGAAGTAAAGGGAAAGGTGATACTGAGATGTGAGGAGTTTGGGAGTGTGTGGGGAGCAGTCAAGAATGACTTCCCTTGATGTGTGGGTTTGTGTGTGCCTACGCACACGGGACGCGCAGGCATTTTGGACGTACCCATTCTGTTCTGAGAGTGGCCCTTGACAGCCACTGGATCCGGTCAACAGAGTGAAGGCACCATGCTGTGTCTGAGGACCTGGCCTCCAGCCTCGCAGGAGGACTCCCTCGGCGCCCCCCCAGCCCCCCACCACACACTGCCCTAATCCTTCCTTGACTATTTCCTTTCCCCTCTTACACCCATTCCTGCCTCTCCCCACCGGCCCTCCTCCTCCCCTACGAAGGAACTCTCTGTAAATTCAGAGTCTGCTTAGGCCACCCTTCCCCATCCTTCCTTTTTCCACGGCCCGGGTTAATGAGAGTCCTTGGGACTCAGCCACTACCTCCTCCCCACACGCCCTCAGTCGGACGCCGGCTCTGGATCTCAAAGCACTGCTCCATTCGACCCTTTCGGCGTGGAGGTTTGAGGCCAGCTGAGCGGTTAAGCGAAGGCCGGACTGGGGGAGAGGGGGTCTCGGCCCCCAGCTCCAGCTGCTGCGGGGATAGGTGCCCCCCGACGGACGGAGCGTGAGGTCTGGGGACGCGGGGAGAGGGCTCTCCCGCCTCGGCCGGACTCGGGGCCGCCGACGCCGTCGCGGCCCTGGCCTGCCTCAGTGTCCCCGAGCGGCCGGGAGGCGGAGGGGCGGGCCGGCCGGGGGCGGCGGGGGCGGGGCGCGGGCGGGGTCGGCCGGGCCGGGCGCCCGGGCAGGAGGCAGCTGCATATCTGCGGTCCCGACCACAATTGCTGGGAGTCGCGTCCCGGAGACTGGCGGCGCTGACTCTGCCCGCTGCGGCCGCCGCGCCGATTAGAGCCCGAGAGGGAGCGCCAACCGGGGGGAGGGGGAGAAGGCGGCGGCGGCGGCGCTCCGTGTGCCCCTGTCCCCTCCGCCCCAGCCAGCGCCCCCAGCTGCCCCGCCCAGTCCTTTCTCTGCGGCCTGAACCCACGGTGGGAGTCATGCCTCCCCAGCCCTGGCTTTCTCGAGACCTGGATCCCGGGCGTCCTCCTCTGGACCCTGCAGTCCCCGAGGTCCGGACGGCGCTAACGTGCCGTTGACCCTAGGCTGCCAGCCTCTCTTCCTCAGCCCCACATCCACGCAAAGAGGAGTCTGAATCTCGGGGCTCCCCGCCTCTTTATCCCCGGCTCCCTACAACACTCTTTAGGCAAAAGTAGTTCGCAGCGAAGAAGGGGTCAGACTCGAGAGGACAGGCATCCGGGGGCCAGAGCACCCCCTGCTGGCTGGCCCGAAGCCCCTGCCCCTCCCCCTCCAGCTGTGACCTCCAGCTGTGGTGGTTGGGAAGAGCTGGCCTCTTTGATCTGGGAGCGTGGCCACCCCCTCCAGGCGCCCCATTAACCTCCATTATCCCAATTAGGCAGCCCTCCCAGTCCTGCATGCAAGCTTCAAAGCCCCCCTCACGGGGGAGAAGAGGGGGCTGAATCCTATGCCCCCCCCCCTCCCCAAGCCACACCGTTTTCAGACAAGACCCAGGTGTCCTGGTCCCCAGCTTGGGTACATGGTAGCAGGGTTGGAAAAGGAACCCAAGGGCCACCCAGATCCCAATCCTTAAACTTCACTAGAAAGAGAACCAGATAAGAAAAGGAACCTTCTTTTGCTGGCTTTCAATTTTCCTGCACTAAATGATTTAGGTAGGGGCGCCTGGGTGGCTCAGTCGTTAAGCGTCTGCCTTCAGCTCAGGTCACAATCCCAGGGCCGTGGAATCGAGCCCTGCGTCGGACTCCCTGCTTGGTGGGGAGCCTGCTTCTCCCTCTCCCACTCCCCCTGCTTGTGTTCCCTCTCTCACTGTCTCTCTCTCTCTAATAAATAAATAAAATCTTAAAAAAAAAAAAAGGAAAGAATCTTAATAAATAAATAAATAAATAAATAAATAAATAAATAAATAAAATAAATGATTTAGGTAGCAATATCCAGGTTTCTGGCTGACCTGAGCTTCCCATCAGCTTATCCTGCTTTATCCCATGGAGAGGGGAGCCAAGAGCCATCCCCCCCCTTAATCCTATCTCAACACTCCCTTCCCCCTCCCTCCTGGAACAATTTCCGCTGGGGGAGCCGGAGCAGGGCCCGCACAGTGGCCGCTTCCTGGAACATTTTCCTGCATCCGAAACCGCGACTCTCTCCCCAGGGACCGGCTGATCAAGGCCAGATGGGAGCAGGGATGGGGGAGGAGGAGAGGGAGCCAGGCTCTCACCATCACCCCCTCCCAACCCATGCACACCACAGGGAGCCCCTGCCCTGACACACAAAGGCACACACCACATGCCACAGTAACACACCCATGGGCATTCATGGCGACACTTCATGAACCACAGGGGCCAGGTCTTAGAGGGAGACATGCAAAGTCATATAAATACATTCCAGAAACACCTAGGCGATCCCTCTCTCTCTACATAGTCCCTTACCCCTCTAAAGTCTCCTAGGGCACTGGGTTTTCCTTGCCAGCTAAGGAGACCTTAGGAATCCAAGAATATGGGGGTAGGACAGCGGGGAGACTTTAGCTAACAGAGGGTAAGGGGGCAGACACACCTAAGGCTGCCTGTGCCCTGCCAGACAACACCTACCACTCCGTTCCACTTCTGGATGGTTCTGAGGCCTGACCACTTTCTCCCGGAACCTGGGACCACAGTAGAGGAAATCTGGGATGCTCTCCCTTAGTGCTGGCCTCAGAGTACTTTCTAGTTGCTTCCAAATTATTCTTAGAGAAAAAGCATATGGTGTCCAGTGGGTTCATTCATGGCAGCCAAAGGACAAAGAGAGGGCAAGAATAGGCAGCTCCAGGGAGCTCTGGGAACCTGGGGACCTGTGGTCTCACTGGTGACAGCCCACCCTCCACTGCTCCCCCAGATCCCTTCTATCTTAGAAGGGTGGTGAAAAGAATGTGGGTATTGTGCCTCCTGCTCAGCCCATTCTTTGGCCTTATCCTCTTCTGCCCACTGCCTTTCCAGTACAGGGACCTAATTCTTTTCTTTTCTTTTTCTTTCTTTCTTTCTTTTTTTTTTTCAGGGATCTATTCTTAAATCTGGAAATCTGGAATGTTTGTCTTTTGCTGGGAAGGGTACAGATTTGGGCATGGATACGATATGAGACAGAGCATTGGAAAAGCTGAAGGTGGGGTAGTCTGCTCTTTTTCTGGAACATCTCACTGGTTTAGGAGAAAAATTTGGTTATTTTTATGTATTTATGTATTTATTTTTAAGTAGGCTCCACACCCAATGTGGGGCTCAAACTCATGACCCCGAGATCAAGAGTCTCATGCTCTACTGCTGAGCCAGCCAGATGCCCCAAGAAGAAATATTTGAAATTGTAAAGTTCTGGAGAATCTAGGATACAAGGTCACCATAGAGCGATAAGGAAATAAGACAATAATCGTAAGAAGAACCAAAACTAATCAGCCTGACCAAAAGTCACTGTGTTCTTTCCTTGGTCTTTTCGCCTAGTCAGAAGGCATAGGCTTCCCCCTTCCCCTCCCCCCTCCCCCCCCCAAAAAAAGAAGGCACAGGCTCCACTTTCTCAAGCTCACCTGGTAAGGTAAGGGGATGACTCAAGCCACCTTCACTCATCTGCTTGATGATTTCCTTCTCTACCTGGAAGTGCTTTATTTATTTATTTTTTTAAAGATTTTATTTATTTGTCAGAGAGAGAGAGAACACAAGCAGGGGGAGCGGCAGGCAGAGGAAGAAGCAGGCTCCCCTGCTGAGCAAGGAGCCAGATGTGGGACTCCATCCCAGGACCCTGGGATCATGACCTGTGCCAAAGGCAGATGCTTAACTGACTGAGCCACCCAGGCGTCCCATGGAAGTCCTTTATTCAGTGTAACCATTGTCTCCCATCTTTCTATTTAGGCTTCGACTTCTTGCTGTAGTTCCAGTAGAAAAACCTATTTTTTTAAAAGATTTTATTTTATTTGTTTAAAAGATTTTTTATTTATTCATTTGAGAGAGAGAACAAGAGCAGTGGGGAGGAGCAGAGGGAGAGGGAGAAGCAGAGTCCTCGCTGAGTGGGGAGCCCTGACAGGGGGCTCCATCCCAGGACCCCAGGATCATGACGGGAGCCCGGGGCAGATGCTCAACCAACTGTGCCACCCAGGGGCCCCTAAAGATTTTATTTTTAAGTAATCTCTACACCCAATGTGGGGCTCGAATTCACAGCCCCTAAGATCCAGAGTCGCATGCTTCACCTACTGAGCCAGCCAGGTGCACTGAAAGGCTAACTCTTATAAAATAACAACCCTTGCCCTCAAGTAGCCCATAGGCTGAAGTTAGGAAGATTCTTTCTTCCAAAATAGGGTCCATGGTGTGCTACCCAACAGTACCTTAGTACTTAGTGCATGGCACAGCAAAGCAGGGGCACTGAAACAAACAGAAATTTAGAGACAAATAATTTGTATTTCATATTTTAAAAAATAAAAGCATTAAAGTAGTCATCGTAAGAGAAATCAGAATTTTGTGGTACATCCTTACTTGTACTTATTTTACTTTTAGTATTGTTTCTGTCTTGAAGCCCTTATGGTGGAGGTATATACCACAATCTTTTGGGACCTTAGGCTCTTCAAGGGTCTTAACTTCATCCAGCTCAGTTCCGTGTGTTGGCATAGCAGGAATGTTGATGTGTGCTGGGAATGGGAAGGGATTCCAGAGAAAGCAAAACCCCTGGAGGGAAGGGCAGTGTGCAAAACTTAGACTTTTTCAGGCAAGACCTTTCTTAGATCTGCAAAGAAAATTGAGCAAGGCTCCTTGATACCACCAGGTGGCAGGAGTGAGCTGCTCAGCAACTCCACCTATTGCCCCTCCTGGGCTTGTTGGGGCCAGAAGGTTGGCACATTTTTGCTGAAGGCGATGGCCGAGCTATCAGCGCTGAGTGGGAAGGCTCAGGAACGTATGGTACTGATTCTGCCCCTTCCCCCGGTCTTGGCTCAAGAGAGGACAAGGCACTTGTCAAAGGTCCTAGCGTGTCTTGACTCCTAGGCCCGCATCCAGCCAGCAAGGGTCTATTTCCGGCCCCACCTACCTGCCTGCCTCCCTTTCACAGTATTTCCTAAGCATCTATTGTGCACCAGGTGTATGCTAGAGGTGTCCCAGGTGGCATTTAACAAGTGCGCAATCTAGTACAAGAGAACCAGGTAAACAGCTATGCTCCCATGACACTGGGAGGCAGTTTGAGTAGTGATTAAGCGCACTCTCTTGGAAGTCAGACAGACTAGGGTGTGAATTCAAGCTCCACCACTTGCTAGTTGTGCAAACTCCATGAGCCTCAGTCTCCTTGTCTATAAAATGCGAGTATATGACCCTTGTGGAAGACCAACATGATGATGTATAAAATTCATGCCTAAAAGCATTTATTTATTATTTTTTAAAATTTATTTGACAGAGCGAGAGCAGGAACACAAGCAGGGGAGTGGGAGAGGGAGAAGCAGGCTTCCCGCTGAGCAGGGAGCCCGATGCAGGGCTCGATCCCAGGACCCAGGGACCACGACCTGAGCCGAAGGCAGATGCTTAACGACTGAGCCACCCAGGCGCCCCGTAAAAACATTTTTTTTAAATAAAATAAATAAAATTCATTGCCTGCTGTGTAGGTGGTGTAAGTGCTGAATGCTAGGGGAGCAGCACCCAGCTCAGACTTGAGACTTCCCAGAGAAAGTTACCACTGTTGTAGAAATTTGAAGGATAAGTAGAAGATACTTAGGAGAAGGAGGGAGAGGTGGTTAAGTGTGGGGGGGTTGGAGGAAGGTGGACAGGGAGGAGTAGACAGACAACTCTGGGGAGCATGGATGTGCACCCCTGGTTCACCAGCAACAGGGACAAGGACGAAGCTAGCTTCCCACATTTGAGGCTGGCATTGTCCAGATTGCCTCCACCAATCAACATATATTCAGTGAGCACCTACTATGAGGCTCTTTCAGAGGTTGTAAGAGATAACGAAGATAAATGAAAAATATAAAACCCTGATCTTTGGGGTGCCTGGCTGGCTCAGTTGGTAGAGCATGTGACTTTTGATCTCGGGATTGTGAGTTGAAGCCCCACGCTGGGTGTAGAGATTACTTACAAATAAAATCTTGAAAAAAAAAAAAAAGCCTGATCTTTATTCTCAGATGCCTACAGAAATTGGGAAGAAGAAAGGGTAAGGGCCCAAGCCCCCTACTCTGAGCCTCACTAGCCTGATCTCCTTGCCTCCAGCCTTCTCACTAGTGGTGGCTCTTCCCTCACTGCATTAACACCCCATAGGGGTGCTGTCCAATGAGTGGGCTGCCCACTCCCTACCACCCACATTTTTACACCACTCAAGAATGGCTAAAATAAACATGAAGCCTACCTCTGAGGGGAAGAAATATATGAAGGACAATCTATTAATAAAACCAACATTTCTATGGTCCTTTACAAGCTACAGCAGCACTTCCCCTGTGTCAACTTTTTTTTTTTTTAAGATTTTATTTATTTATTTGACAGAGAGAGACACAGTGAGAGAAGGAACACAAGCAGGGGGAGCGGGAGTGGGAGAAGCAGGCCTCCTGCGGCGCAGGGAGCCCAATGCGGGGCTGGATCCCAGGACTCTGGGATCATGACCTGAGCTGAAGGCAGACGCCTAAGGCAGACGCCTAACTGAGCCACCCAGGCATTCCAACTCATTTGGTCTTTGCAAGTGCCTAATGGACTAGGCAGTATCGTAGGTCTTCTTATGAAGGAAAAAGACATATAGAGATGTAAAATTTCTTGACTCCTTTGTCACCCTAAGAAGTTTGTGCTTTATCCTAAGGAAATGGGAGTTATTGAAGGCTGTGGAACAGGGAAGTGAAATGGCCAGATTTTTATTTAAAAACAAAAAAAAATCCTCTAAAACAAAGCGGGGGGGAACGCCTGGGTGGCTCAGTCGGTTAAGTGCCTGCCTTTAGGTCATGATCTTGGAGTCTCAGAATCGAGCCCCATGTAGGGGCTCCCGAGCAGGGGAGTGTGCTTCTCCCTCTGCCCCTCACCCCGCTCGTGCTCACTCTCTTGCTCTCTCTCTCAAATAAATAAAATCTAAAAAAAAAGAAATTTAAATTTAAATTAAAAAAATCCTTAGGTAGGTTAAGAATCGTGATTTCCTACTCGGTTCAGATGTTCGCAGGCTGGACTAGGGTCCCTTTATGTGTTCACTCTATCACTGCAATTTCTATTTTCAAATTATCTAAACAGTTCATCACAGTCTAGTGGGATTGAGACCTTTGTATCTCACTCTTCTGCTTCCAATCTTTTAGCGGTTTCCCTTACCCCAAGATAAAGTCCAGAGTTCTTTTTTTTTTTTTTTAAGATTTATTTATTTATTTGAGAGAGAGTGGGTGGGGGCAGAGGGAGATCTTCAAGCAGACTCCCCTCTGAACACAGAACCCCATGCGGGACTCAATCCCCCAACCCTGAGATCCTGACCCTGAGATCACAATCTGAGCCAAAACCAAGAGTCGGATGCTTAACCTACTGTGCCATCCAGGGACCCCTGAAGTTGAATACTTAATGAATCCTACAATTCCTCCCGGTCCTGGCTTACCTTTAATTCATTCATCCATTCAACCTTTATCAAGTGTCTATTATGAGCCAGGCACTCTAGCAGTCAGTGGAAACTAAGAGGCAAATAAGAGCAGCAGTCTTTGCTCCTGAGGAGCTTACGATCTTTGGGGGAAACAAAAGTTGAATGAGTAATTACAGGGTTATATGGGACCTAAGGCTCTTTTAGGAGTTGGGGAAGGAAGGACTCCCTGAGGAGATGAGAGTTAAATTGAGTCCAGAAAGATGAGTGGAAGTTAGGTGGGGGTGGAGGGAGACAGGGGGGGTTCCAGGCAAAAGGACCCTGGCTTGAGGAAGATCATGGCACATTGGAAGAACATGTATAGACAGGGAGGAGGAGACTGTGGCCGAACTTGAAGACCAGATGACTCAGAGCTTTGCAGGCCAAGTTAAGGTTGGAGCACTTTATTCACAGGGTTCTGGAAAGCCTTGAAAAGATTTAAACAGGAGAGTGTTATACAAACAGATGAGAGTTTTAATACTTTTTTTTTTTTAAGTGATCTCTACACCAAATGGGGGCTCAAACTCGTGACCCTGAGATCAAGAGTGCATGCTCTTTTGACTGAGTCAGCCAGGTACCAAAACAGATGAGAGTTTTTTTTTTTTAAAGATTTTATTTATTTGACAGAGAGAGAGACAGCGAGAGAGGGAACACAAGCAGGGGGAGTGGGAGAGGGAGAAGCAGGCCTCCCGCCGAGCAGGGAGCCAGATGCGGGGCTCGATCCCAGGACCCTGGGATCATGACCTGAGCCGAAGGCAGATGCTTAACGACTGAGCCACCCAGGCGCCCCGAGATGAGAGTTTTTAAGAAGGATCTGGTAGGTGTACTGTGGAGCACAGATTGGATTTGGGTGTTTCCCAAATCTCATCAGCAACTCCTTTGCAGAGAATACCTTGGGGTCTTTTACTGATGATAAATCTATCACCTGTGACTTGTTTGTATTAGCTAAATGATCGTAATGTGACCCTGTTTACAAATTTCTAGGGATAGCAGAATTCCTCACTGGTGTTGGGTCATTCAATAAACACTTATTGGGGGGCTATTTTTTGCCCAGTATAGGTCTGGGTGCTGGGGATATGAAGATAAATGAGACCTAACTCAATGTACAAAAAAGAGAAACAGATTTGATCCATAAAAAAAGTTTTACTGCATAGATAACAACAAAGTCAAAAGGCAACTGACAAGGAGAAAATATTTCCAATTTTTTAAAAGATTAGTATATTGTATTTATGTATATTTAAAAGTGTAAAATAATACAGCATCTTTGGAAAACAGTTTGGCAGTTTCTTACAAAGTTAAACATACATTTACCACAAGACCCAGCCATTCCAATCCTAGGTATTTACCCAAGAGAAATAAAAACATATCTACACAGACACTTACAGGGGATTCATAGAAGTTTTATTCATAAAATCAAAATATTGGAAATACACCAAACATCCATCAAAAGGTGAGTGGATGAAGGGCAACTGCCTGGCTCAGTCCCTGGAGCCTGCGACTCTTATCTCGGGTATTGTAAATTTGAGCCCCACGCGGGGCGTAGAGATTATTTATTTATCTATTTAAAGATTTTTATTTATTTCAGAGAGAGAGCTAGTGTTAGCATGAGTATGGAGAGAGGCAGAGGAAGAGGGAGACACCCCGCTGAGCAGGGAGCCCGATGTGGGGCTTGAGACCAGGAAGCCCGGATCATGACCTGAGCCGAAGGCAACCACTTAACCAACTGAGCCACCCTAGGCACCCCATAAATAAATCTTTTTTTTTAAATTTATTTGACAGAGAAAGACACAGTGAGAGAGGGAACACATGCAGGGGGAGTGGGAGAGGGAGAAGCAGGCTTCCCAACGAGCAGGGAGCCCGACTCGGGGCTCGATCCCAGGACTCCGGGATCATGACCTGAGCCGAAGGCAGGCACTTAACCAACTGAGCCACCCAGGTGTCCCTTTTCACTTTTTCTTTTTAAAAGATTTATTTAGGGGCACCTGGGTGGCTCAGTCGTTAAGTGTCTGCCTTCGGCTCAGGTCATGATCCCGGGGTCCTGGGATGGAGTACCGCATTGGGCTCCTTGCTCGGCAGGAAGCCTGCTTCTCCCTCTGCCTGTCACTCCCTGCCGCTCATGCTCTCTCTCTCTTTCTCTGACAGACAAACAAAATAAATAAATCTTAAATAAAATTTTAAAAATTTAAAAAGGTGAATGGATGAACAAATTGTGATATATTCATAGAATGTAATACTATGAAGCAATACTAGGGAACAAGCTATTCATATACCCAACAGTATGTAAGAATCTCAAAACCATTATGTTGAGTGAAAGAAGCTAG
The DNA here is from genome assembly GCF_004348235.1 of Phoca vitulina. Lineage (NCBI taxonomy): Eukaryota > Metazoa > Chordata > Mammalia > Carnivora > Phocidae > Phoca > Phoca vitulina. The sequence goes on along the minus strand of NW_022589726.1, from coordinate 17,991,281 downwards.
AGCAAAAAAAAAAGTACATACTGTACAAGTCTATTTCTGTGAAACTCTAGAAAAGACAAATCTAATTTTTTTCTAGAATCAAATCTAGAATGACATCTAATCAGAAGGCACATCATTGGCTGTGTGTGGATTGAGGTGGGAGAGGGTTGGCAGGGACTGGGACATTGGGGCACAGGGAAACTTTCAGGGCAATGTTCTATATCCTGATTATTGTGATGATTACACGTGTATTATCATCAGTCTAAACTTACCAAAATATACATTTCAAATGGGTGCACTTTATTGTATAAAAATTATACCTCACTGAAATTGATTTTATCTCAAAAACCAAAATAGAACAAAAGACAGTTGACGGGAAAAATATTTGACATTTTAACAACGAATTTTTCTGGCTTCTTAAATTTTTAATTCCTTCGTTAACGCACAGCATTATATTAGTTTCAGGTGTACAATATAGTGATTCAACAATTCCATATATCACGTGGTGCTCATTATAGCAAGTGCTCTCCTTAATCCCCATCCCCTATTTCACCCATCCCCCCACCCAACTCCCTCCCCAATGGTAACCATGTTTTTTTGTTTTTTTGTTTTTAATTTATTTATTTGACAGAGAGAGACAAAGCAAGAGAGGGAACACAAGCAGGGGGAGTAGCAGGCAGAGGGAGAAGCAGGCTTCCCGCTGAGCAGGGAGCCTGATGTGGGGCTTGATCCCAGGACCCTGGGATCATGACCTGAGCCGAAGGCAGACACTTAACCGACTGAGCCACCCAGGCGCCCCACCATGTTTGTTCTCTATAATTAAGAGTCTGTTTCTTGATTTCTTTTTTCTTCCCCTCCCCTTTGCTCATTTGTTTTGTTTCTTAAATTCCACCTATGAATGAAATCATATGGTATTTGTCTTTCTCTGACTTATTCCACGTAGCATTATGCTCTCTAGCTCCATCCAAGTCCATGCAAATGGATTTCTTTTTCAAAGATTTTATTTTTGGGGGTGCCTGGGTGGTTCAGTCGGTTAAGCATCTGCCTTCAGCTCAGGTCATGATCCCAGGGTGCTGGGATCGAGCCCCGCATCGGGCTCCTTGCTCGGAAGGGAGCCTGCTTCTCCCTCTCCCTCTGCCTACCTGCCTGTCTGCCTACTTGTGATCTTTCTCTCTCTCTCTCTGTGTCCAATAAATAAATAAAATCTTTAAAAAAAAAGATTTTATTTTTTTAGGGGCGCCTGGGTGGCTCAGTCGTTAAGTGTCTGCCTTCGGCTCAGGTCATGAACCCAGGGTTCTGGGATCGATTTCTGCATCAGGCTCCCTGCTCGGTGGGGGGTCTGCTTCTCTCTCCTCTGCTGCCACTCCTCCTGCTCATGCTCTCTCTGTCTCTGACAAATAAATAATTAAAAAAAAGACTTATGTAATCTTTTTACCCACTGTGGTGCTCGAACTTACAACCCCAAGATCAAAAGTCACATACTCTACCAACTGAGTGAGCCAGGTGCCCCAACTAATTGGAATTTAAATTAAAAATTAAAAAAAATTCTTTTCCACACCCACACACAAATCCAAACAGATTAAAACAACAATAACAACCACAATGAAAGCAAAAATGACTTGCCACATTTTCATTTATTTCTCTTCAATCCTTCCAGATAAGTAATAGTATCCTCACTTTATAGATGAGGCAACTAAGGCTCAGACAGGTTAAGTAACTTGCCTCATGTTGCCCAGTTATTAAGCCTGGATGTGAACTCTGACCTGTAGCTTCACTACCCAGGTTGACTTCACTCCCTATGTTTATAAATGTACAAACAAGTAAGTGCAATAAAATGTGGAAGGCTGCAAGAGGGAAGACAGCAGAGGTTGTAATGGGGGCACGTGGGGAAGCATGGCCAATTCTAGGGAGAGAAGGGCTGTTTCTGGAAAGGGTTCCAGAGATGAAGTTTTGATTTCAGACTTGAAAGGTGAGTTCCTGAATTACTGTGGGGGAAGAGCACTCCAGGCACATACCTGTGTATGCATCAGCGGGATGTCACAGGGGAAACCACTTGGCCTATTTTGTGAAGGGTAAATAGTTGAGTGGACATGGCTGGAGCTTCACTTATATCTCCAGATGAAAGGTAGGGCCTAGAGGGGTGCCTGCGTAGCTCAGTCGGTTAAGCGTCTGTCTTTGGTTAGGGTCATGACCCTGGGGTCCTGGGATTGAGCCCCAGAGTCTAGGGCTCCCTGCTCAGCAGGGAGTCCACTTCTCCCTCTGCCCCTCCCCCTCCAAACAAATAAATAAATAAATAATAAAGAAAGGTATCTGGGAAGATTTGATTTCACTTGCACCAGATGATGAGCTCTCGCTTAATAAGACTCCCTGGGGGCCGTGGAGCCTATTTTGAAGATCAACCTGGAGAAAAGGAATCCATTCTCTACAGTAACCACCCGAAGTAGGCAGTGGGTGGGGACGCCTAACAAGGCGGTGATAATAATAAGGCAGTGACTAGGGATATGGAGAGAGAGGATGGGATGAATTTGACAGGTATTTTTAGACAGGATTGGCGCGGTTGATGGCTGATTACTGCTGTGAGGGGAATGGGCAGGAGTCCGAAGACAGAAGTTTGTTGGGGAGAAAACTGGGCACCAGGCCCTTTAAAAAGGGATCCTTCATTGCACTAACACACAATATTATAATTAGCTGTGTATGAGTTGGCTTCCTCTACTAAGCTACAAGTTCCTTGAGGGAGGACCATGTCTTGTTCATCTCATCTCCTGCAGAGTCTAGCCCCATCTCTTGCATGGAGAATGTTTGACACTGAATGAAAGAGCACAGGGGAGAGATTGGCTTTGGTCTGGGGTGGGTGGGGGGAGATGGAATGGTGGGAGATTAAAAAAAAAAAATCACACAGGTTGCGAGGCAGGAAATTCCCCAGCCTACCACCTCCCTCCTCAGCGTTGGTCAGAAGCCTGCCCCAGGGGAGATTGCCCAATTTTCCCTGAGTCCTTTCCTGGCTGGCTGAGAAATGGGTGGCTTCAGTGGTGGGCGAGAGTGTCTCCCCCCAAGTTGGCTACCACCACCGAGAAACTGATTCTAAAAAGACACTGTGAAAGAAGCCTCAGAGTTCTACTTCTGTCCTCTAAACCACCAAATCTTGAGCTGTGTGGCAAGAGGTGGCATGTCTTTGGCACTGTGCCATAAGCTGATGTGGCAAGGGGAAAAGAGAGAATAGGCGAGAAGACGTGTACTCCAGCAGAAAGAAAAGGAGGCCATGGGCCTGATACTGGGGATGCAAAAGGAGAGAGAACTCGATGGGTATTTTAACTATTATGAGTATATAATTTAAAAATGTTAACCATTTGTATTATTAAAAAATGATTTAAATCAGAATAGAGGAGAGAAAATGAATCTGATAGAACTATTATCTGGACTTAACGATTTTCAATATTTGCCACATTTAGGTCAGTTATTCCTTAATTATTATTATTTGCTTCCCTACCCTGAAGCTGTTTCCCTCCCCCCGACCAGTTATTCCATTTTATTTTATTTTATTATTTTTTTAAGATTTTATTTATTTATTTGACAGAGAGAGACACAGTGAGAGAGGGAACACAAGCAGGGGGGAGTGGGAGAGGGAAAAGCAGGCTTCCCGCCGAGCAGGGAGCCTGATGAGGGGCTCAATCCCAGGACCCTGGGATCATGACCTGAGCCGAAGGCAGACGCTTAACAACTGAAACACCCAGGCGCCCCCCCCCAGTTATTTCTTTTTAAAAGTATTCTAAGAGCCCGCATGGGGGGCTTATTATAAAGTATTATATAATTATATATTATAAAATACAAAAATACTAAAATACAAAAAAAAACTTATAAAATACAAAAACAGGGGCAACTGGGTGGCTCAGTCGGTTGAGCATCTGCCTTCAGCTCGTGTCATGATCCTGGAGTCCTGGGATGGAGCCCCGCATCTGGCTCCCTGCTCGGCGGGAAGCCTGCTTCTCCCTTTCCCACTCCCCCTGCTTGTGTTCCCTCTCTCACTGTGTCTCTCTCTGTCAAATAAATAAATAAAATCTTTTAAAAAAATAAATATAAGTATCCTAAGATAATTTACAGACATGAGGGGCGCTTGGCTGGCTCAGTCAGTAGAGCATGTGACTTGAACTCAGGGTCGTTGAGTTTGAGCCCCACGTGGGGAGTAGAGTTTACTTAAATAAAATTTTTATTTTTTTTAATTTTTTTTTAAAGATTTTATTTATTTATTTGACAGAGAGAGACATAGCGAGAGAGGGAACACAAGCAGTGGGAGTGGGAGAGGGAGAAGCAGGCCTCCTGCCGAGCAGAGAGCCCGATGTGGGGCTCGATCCCAGGACCTGGAATCATGACCTGAGCCGAAGGCAGACGCTTAACGACTGAGCCACCCAGGCGCCCCTAAATAAAATTTTTAAAAATAATTTATAGACATGACAGTAAACCCTTAAATATTTCTTTTTTTAAACCCTTAAATATTTCAATATGCATTGCTAATAAAAACATGTCCTTATATAATCCCAATACTATTATCATGCCCCCCAAATTAACAATCATTCCTTAATATCATGTAATACCCAGTCCTTATTCAAATTTTCCCAACTGTCCCCAGAGTGTCTTTTAACAAGTGATTGTTCAAAATAGGATCATATTGCATGTGATTGTTTTGCCTCTTGAGTGTCTTTTAAGCAAGAACAGCCCTTCCTCCTCTTTTTTCCATGCCACTGACTTGTTGAATAAATAGTCAATTGCCCTGTATAATGTCCTACCTTTGGGATTTTTCTTATTTGTTTCTTTGTGTTTCCACTTACCTTGTTCCGCCAGCCCCCATATTTTCTGCAAGCCAGCGATTACATCTAAAGACTCCTTTAGATTCAGGTTCCGTATTTTTGGAAAGAATACTTGGTAGGTGATGCAGTTTTCCTATTACATTACATCAGGGACACATAATGCACGTGTCTGGTGGTCTGACTCTGTTTTTGAAGCTGAGAGGAGGCTAAGCCTGAGGGGACCTAGGCAGTCAACCCCCTATGGACAGGGAAGCTGAGCTCCGACTGAGCCCCAACCTCCATGGCTGCTGCTGTGTACAGGCAAAGAGTGGGTTGAGGTCTGGGAGGAGGCACTGAGAGAAGCATCAGCTTGAGGTCGGCAGCTTGGACTGGCTGTCCTTGAGCAGGACTGAGCAGAGTTCTGCGACAGACACTACACAGGTAGCAGTGCCTCCCTTCAGTCCCGCGTGCATCCGGCAGGAATGAGGAGACTAACCAGGCAAAATCCCCCAGGATTGGGGGTGGAACCATTCCAGGACCTGTTCACGCTGTCCTGCACTCTCCACTGCAGGGAGCAAGAAACCTTCCTCTTCAGCTCCGGGCCCTTGGATGGTAGGCCTGGTGATGCTGTGGCTGTGGCTCAAGAAAATTCCTGACTCTACTAGCTCAGTGTTTCTTGTTCTCTGGCTTCCGGTTCCTGCCTTATAGTACTCTTTAATTGCTTTTAAACTTTAGAATGGAAGGAAACTTGTGTACCATCTAAGCTAGCCAGTCACTTAAGAATTTCCATTCTTCCTTAGAAATAGCCGCATGTTAGATGGTGAAACCAGAATGTACAGTTTATTTCCCCAGACCTTCAATCATTCCCACTCCACCTGCATAATTTTTAACATTATCAGGCTCCCCTTGTTCCATAGTATACCATTTTTTCTTTATCATAACACCCCCTCTGAAATGATAGGTTTGGTATGTAGTTCAATTTCTTTCTAAAATTAATTACAAGAGGGGCGCCTGGGTGGCTCAGTCGGTTAAGCGCCTGCCTTCGGCTCAGGTCGTGATCCCAGTCCTGGGACTGAACCCCACATTGGGCTCCTACTCAGTGGGGAGTCTGTGTCTCCCTCTACCCCTCCCCCCCTTGTGCTCTCTCTCAAATAATAAAATCTTTAAAATAAAATAAAACTAATTACAAGAACACATAAAGAAATGTTCACATTCCACCAGTAGTTAAGTGCATCACCATACTTCTGGAAATGCCAGAGAAGTAGAATTGTTGTCAGAGAGTTTCATTCTGCCATGGGACCTTGGTTGGGCACATTTCTCAAGTCCTGAATGTGCTTCCTAATCAGTAAGGAGATAACTATACTATCTACAGGTGTTAGTCACTAGTTTTGTTGTGAGTGACTGCGGGTAAGTTCTTCCTGGGAGGCTCCCAGGGACCTTTGTCCAGGCACGTCTGAGCACCTGCGGTGGTGGGGGATGGGAGAGCAGAAAAAAGGCAGGCCTTGGTAAAGATTACCTCTAAACTGGGCACCAGCAACAGGGCAGTGGTGGGAAAACCCCTCTTGGAGGCAAAAGTCTGTGCAGCTCCCTCCCCCTCCCACCTTTCCCTCTGCACCGTCTTCCCGGCCACTTCAGGAAGGAATGAACATGGTGTTCCAGGGCCTTCTCCCCACAGGAACCACCCACTAGTCCTGGGGACAGTGCAAACTTCCGGAAAAAAGAGACGAGAAGTTAGGTGTCACGCCTCTGCCTGTACGAACTTCAGCTGGCTTCTCGGCCCAAGGGAGGGAGGGCAAAGCAGGAAGGAGGGGTTTGCGGTTGGGGAGAGCCAGAGGGCCCACCCCTCTCCGGAAACTGGGGGTGGAGAGGCCCAGCCCAGCTCACACCAGACTTCCAGCTCCAGGCTGGGCCCGAGAGGCCGGCAAACCCCACCCCATTCCTCTGGGCACCTCGTGGCCCAGGCGGGTTTGTTTATGAATCCAGCTCCCTCCTCCCCCAGCCCGGCCCTCCGCCCGCCCTTAGGGTGGCCCCAGTTCCGTGGGAGGGGGAAACCGGGCCGGCCCCCCTCCCTTCTCCTCCCCTTCCTTCCTCCAGCCTGTGGGAGGCCGGGTCCTTTTTCCAGTTCTGACGCGCCTGGCCTGTTGGGGCCATTTTCCTTTCTGGGAATGGAAAGCTGGGAGTGGTGTAACTCAGCTCTGGACTCTGGAGGGGACTCAGGACTATTTGTCCCAGGAGAGGAAACTGTTTCATTTTTGGTTAAAAGAGGAACTTTACTCTTCTTAGAATGCTAAACTGCCAGGCAGGACCGCAGTCACCCCTGGGGTGCAGAGGTCTGGGTTGGGGTGACTGGTGGGTAAATTGGCATTAAGCACTGGCATGCTTCCAGGTCTGGTGAGCTAAGGATCCCTGAAGAGTCTGAAGGGTTTGGATATTTTAGGGGAGGAAAATGTTTTGATTATGTGTTTGTTTCAAGCCGGAGTCCATAGGGGGCAGATTTAAATGTTCAGATAAGCTGTCTGCTTGCTCAGTTTGGGGTCTAGGCTCCTCTCTGAGCCTTCCTGGTGCCTGAGCCTGCCTCTCTAGCTCTCTAGAATGCAGATGGATTGTGAAATTTAGTCTCAGATCTTCCTCTTCTCTTTCCCACCACCTCAAACCACCTCTGCTTTTGTTTGCCAAAGTGTCTTCAAGCTCTAGAGACCATCAGCTGGGTTTAAAGTCAGGCCTGTCATCTTGCAACCCTCAGAAAAGAGAATATTCGAGAAGTTTGGGCCAGAGTTCAGCTCCAACAATAACTAAGTTGTGTTGTTGACCATGCCTCCCAACTCTCAAAAACTCTCATTTCCCCTCCCAGCCCCCAAGCCCTTCTTCCCCCTCCAGGCCTTCAAGATCGCCAGAGCCACCAAGAGGTTGCCAGACTGAACAGAGGCCTTTCCGAGTACAAGGTACAGAATAGACAGGGATGAACCACAATGGTTCTCAAATAAGGAAATAAAGACATAGCAAAGGTACAGAATGAGTCCTTTTAAATAATGATAATAATAATATCTGTACTCAGTCCTGGATTTCTCATCAACAGGTTCTGGGTTCCCAAACAGAAACCAGATTTGTTACAGTCCTTTTCTTAGTTTTTTTTTTGCCTTTTCAGGGCCCTGAAAAGACAGGGATGTGTGTGATGATCCATCCAGCTTCTCCAGTCACCATTGCACTTCAGATGACCCTAGATAGCATGATGTGAAAATTCTAGGCTTGTTTTCTTGCTCAGAGAGAAGCTTTCTTGCTTAGAAGACTGTTGATACTTTATTATCAGGGACTCTCTCTTACTTTTTCTTTCCTGAGCTTCTTTATCCTAGAGTAGGCAGAACAGGTAAAAAAAAAAAAAAAAAATCTAGGGGCGCCTGAGTGGCTCAGTTGGTTAAACATCAGACTCTTGGTTTTAGCTCAGGTTAGTATCTCAGGGTTGTGGGATCGTGGGATGGAGCAGCTGTGTAGGGCTCTGTGCTGGGCGTGGAGCCTGCCTGAGATTCAGCCCCCATCCCCCACCCCGACTCATGCATGTGTGCGAGCTCGCTCAAAAAAATTAATCTGTTTTGTATTTATCAATTTATTTTTAAGAGATTTTATTTATTTATTTTACAGAGAGAGCTAGCGAGCACAAGCGGGGGGAGCGGCAGGCAGAGGGAGAGGGAGAAGCAGGCTCCCCACCCAGCAAGGAGCCCAACATGGGGCTCTGTCCCAGGACCCTGGGATCAGGACCCGAGCCAAAGGCAGACGCTCAACCAACTGAGCCACCCAGGTGCCCCAAGTCTGTTTTGTATTTAATAGCTGTAGTTGAAAGCTAACTGAGAAGGAAGTTTACAGTGATGGTGTAAAAGGAAGGTTTTGAAATATCTACATATTTTATTTTGTAAAATGTTCCCAGTTACCAGATTGCTAAGTGGGACAATTTTTTTTCCCAAGTTTATTTTTTTAGTAATTTCTACACCCACATGGGGCTGGAACTCACTACACCAAGATTAAGAGTCGCATACCTTTCCAGCTAAGCCAGCCAGGTGCCCCAAGTGAAAAATTGATGAAAACAAGAGTGGCTTCAAAATCAGGAAGAATGATTTAATTTGTAAAAGGCAAACAACTGAAGGCTGAGAGTTGGCATTGTATTATCTGGAGATCTATTCAGGCTTGGCATTGTATTATCTGGAGATTGGCATTGTATTATCTGGAGATCTATTCAGGATTTTGGGGACTAGGCTTCTTTCACTTAAGTGTTTGTTTACTGGGTGTCAATTATATGCTAGGCCCTGAGGATACAAAGTGAAAAGGCATTATCCAGGCCCTCAGAATGCTTTTATCTAGTTGGAGGAGATTGGATATTTAGATACCTCTAATGGAGGTATATAAAAACATAGTGGACAGAGTATCCCATCTGGAGGAGTTAGGAAAAGACTTCAGAGAAGTCATTCTTATCAAAGATAAGAGGAAGAGTTGGTAACCCAGAAGGAGGGTAAGCTGAGTAAATTGTGGTTCTGGACTATGGAGACCCAAGAAAGAATGCTTTGGGGGAAGAGTCCAACAGAGAATGGAAGATGAACCTGAATAAGTAAAGGGCAGACCACAAGAACCTTGACTGCCACTCTGGAATGTTACCACTTAGTGCCTGTACTATTATGATTGATTTTGAAGTAAAACATCTCTCAAGTACCCATGTTGCTTTTTAAACACAGTCATGAGGAGTTATTTAAATGATTTCACAAATGGTTATGTAGACAGACACTGGCATGTGTGGGATTTGAGAAACCTTGAAGTAAGTTATTCATTTTTTTAGAATTTATCTTAGTTTTGTTTAAAGAAATTTTGTTCAGGTTTTCACAGATGAATTGGACAAGATGGATCATGCCCATTTGTTCTCTTATCAGTAAGTAGACCTTTTTCTCAGTACCTAGGATAAAATCAAACTCTATTTCCCATTTCAGGGATAGACTAGCTTAGAACCATGGGAATAAAACACAGGCTTTGGAACTAAACAGAACCATCATAATTCAAGTATTTGAGCCTCAATTTTCTCATCTGTAAAAGGGGATGGCAATTTAAATTAATTGAAAGGATTAAGTTAGACAATACGTATATACAGGAAACATTCAGAGGACCGCTCTATGTTAGCTCCTCCCCCACCCACCCCCATCCCCGGCAAGTTTAGGTGTGGTCTTTTGCTGAATACATTAAACAGCTGTTAGAATCTCCAGAGCTTGGTTTACAAAGCTGACTAATGCAGTTTCTAACATCCAGGAAGTTTCTTTTTTTTTTTTTTTTTTAAGATTTTATTTATTTATTTGACAGAGAGAGACACAGCGAGAGAGGGAACACAAGCAGGGGGAGTGGGAGAGGGAGAAGCAGGCTCCCCGCGGAGCAGGGAGCCCGATGCAGGGCTCGATCCTAGGACCCGGGATCATGACCTGAGCCGAAGGCAGACGCTTAACGACTCAGCCACCCAGGCGCCACCATCCAGGAAGTTTCTTCCCTTCTGTTTCTTCTTTACAGTTTCATCCCTTTTTGTTTCTTAAACTTTGCCTTAGGGACTAATCAGCTTGAAAGAATTAGTTAAAAATGCATATTCTCAAGCCTCACCCCAGAGAATCTGATTCACCGATTTACTACCGAGAGGGAGACTAGGAATCTACCTTTTTATTGATCTATCTATTTATTTATTTGATAGATTTTCATTATTCCTATTTTATACATGAGGAAGCCCAGAGAAGTTTTTTTTTTTTTTTTTTTAAGATTTTATTTATTTGAGAGAGAGTGAGAGTGAGAGAGTGCACATGAGTGGGAGGAGGGGAGCCTGATGCGGGGCTAGATCCCAGGACCCTGAGATCATGACCTGAGCTGAAGGCAGCCACTAAACTGACTGAGCCACCCAGGCACCCCGGAATCTACCTTTTTAAACAAAGCAGCCAAGAGTTTGGATAGAGACTGTTTGACATTATATTTTGAGAAACTTTGATCTAGGGAGATGCTATTGTGATTTGTAATGTAATGTGATGTTTTATATAAAGGTACACAAGAGTATGATGCCATTTGAGCTGTCCTAGAAGTTAGAGATTTTTTTTTTTCAGGAGCTAGAAGGGAACAATACAAAGACATTAAAAAAAATTATATATATATAATTTTATTAAGCCCATTTTTATAAATGGTTATACCAGGCATGCTTTATTCATTTAAGAATCTATAGAAGACTTGGGGCGCCTGGGTGGCTCAGTTGTTAAGTGGCTGCCTTTGGCTCAGGTCATGATCCCAGGGTCCTGGGATCGAGCCCCGCATTGGGCTCCCTGCTCGGCGGAGAGCCTGCTTCTCCCTCTCCCTCTGTCTGCTGCTCTGCCTACTTGTGCTCTCTCTCTTTCTGTGTTAAACAAATAAATAAAAATCTTAAAAAAAAAAAAAAGAATCTATAGAAGACTTTTTGTGGGACTGTTCTGGACTGGAATCTGGCACTACAACTTACTAGCTTTGTGAGTTTGGGCCAGTTATTTCCCAGCCTAAATTTCTTATAAAATACGTAACTTCTCTAGTACCGATATTTTCCTTATGAGCATGACACAAAGAGGCAGAATGTTTAACTGACCTAGGCACCTAACACAGTAGGCATTTAACAATCACTTCACTTTCTTCAGGGCCTACGCAAAGGGGCGGAGGCCTGTTTTAGGGGGGATCCAGGCTTTATTATTATTATTATTATTTTAAGATTTTATTTATTTATTTGACGGAGAGAGAGAAGAGCAGGGGGAGAGGGAGAAACAGGCTCTCTGCAGAGCAGAGAGCCCGATTTGGGACTCGATCCCAGAACCCTGAGATCATGACCTGAGCCGAAGGCAGATGCTTAACTGACTGAGCCACCCAGGCGCCCCAGGGGGATCCAGACTTTAAAACATAACAACACATCACGAAGTGCTGAATTGTAAATAATTTAGTGACAACATGTAAGATACAAGGGGCTACAGAGAATGAATAACCTCCATGTCATTGACAAGTCACCCAGGCCGCCCCCACCAAAATCAGGAAAAAGGGGAGGTGGAATGGGAGGCCAGAAATTCAAGTGCCTCGGGAAAAACGTCCTTTAACTTTGTAGTTACAAATGCAGGAACTCTTTATCTTGCCATCCTGCTTTATGCTTAGACGGTATTTACAATAAAGGGGAGAAACAGGAAGTGGCTTATAGGACATTGACTCTGGGAGGTTCTCCAATGTCTTTTAGCCTCAAAGACCAACTCTTGAAAAGTTAACCCCACAAAAATTAAGTATTTAGCACTTTTATCTGGGAGAAGTTAATAAAATGGCGTTTGCTGGTCTCACAGAGCCCTTGCGAATTCTCAGCTCGGTATTAACTGTATGAGCGCGTCGCCAGATTTCGTCGTGCACGCACCCACAGGGCTTACACCCACATTCAGAGGCATCCGCCCGCCTGCCCGCCCAACCCCGGGAAGGGTGAGACTTAAGAGGTACTTTTAAGAACGGGTAAGTGAAGGCTCAAACGAGCCCTGGTGGTGAGGTAAAACTGCGCACCAACTGTCTTGGCTCTGACACTTGTTGAGCAGCAGGGCTCCACTGAAGCATGCCACCTAATCACTGTAAAGACGTCCCTTGAGGAGGGCCAAAATGGCGACGGACTCCTCTTGGCACAGCCCTGCTCCCTCCCCCCAGGACCGAGGCTCTAGTAGCGCCCATTGGCCAAGCTGGAGGCGGTGCCTGGCTTCCTTCGCCACCTCATTGGACTGAGTGACTGAGGGAGACGCCAATTCTCCTCTGCCCACTCCAAAATCCCGCCCTCAGAGTCCATTCAGCGTTTAATTGGCTTTTCATTCACGTCAATTTGCGTCCTATCGTGTCTTTTTTCAGTGTTAATCCAATCATAACTTTCTTGGCTGCCCGCCTGATTTCTGATTGGTTTTGATCAGCTTCATCCTATCCCATTTCTGCCTACTTCTTACCGCCTCCCACCGGGGACTTTGCCCAGGCATGTCCAGCGTTCTGGTTGGTCGTTGTTCTGTCATTCCAATCAAAGTTCTTCCTATCCCTACCGTTCAGGGAGCCCGCCTGGCAGTTAACTGGTTTCTTTCCAAGCCTATCATCACTAGTTCCCGCCCATCCTCACTTCCTGCGTCTTTCATTGGCCTTTAAAACTGAGAGGGCGGCCTCCTTGGGCGGACACCAGGCACGCAACTTGGTCTTACACGCCTTAGAAAGCAAGCGAGTCTTGTCATTGGACAACCTACCCGTCTTTCTTCTGCAAGTCCCTCCTTTCTCCCTCCCTCATTGGGCGGGGCAGCAGCTAGGGGGCGGAGCCTAGGCCGGGCTTGTGGCGCGCTGCTCCCTCCTCCTTACCCCCCCCCTCCCTGTCCGGTCCGGGTTCGCTTGCCTCGTCAGCGTCCGCGTTTTTCCCGGCCCCCCCCAACCCCCCCGGACAGGACCCCCTTGAGCTCGTCCCTCAGCTGCCACCATGAGCGGTAAGGATGAGTCCACTCCAAGCTTAGGGGTGGGAGGGGAATGAGGGGGCGCGCGCGAGGGCCGACCGGGCGGTCCCCGCCGTGAGGGGGGGCGGGCGGGAGGCGGCGGCGGCGGCCTTGGTCCCGCCCGGGGCGGAGGGAAGGGAGGGAGAAGGGGCAGTGGCGGGGCCTGCGAGAAAGAGGGGGATGGGCCGCCCGCCCCGGGGGAGGGGGCAGCGTGGCCTCGCCCGCCCCCTGCCCGCCCCGGCCACGGGGGACGGGCCTTACCCCCCACTATTCGGCCGCCCGCCTGAGGCTCCTCCCGCCGGGGGCTGGAGCCGCGGGGGCGGCCCGAGCAGTGCAGGCCCCGCCCGGGCCAACCGCCTCCCTGGTCCGCCCTCTGGTCGCCGCCTGCCCCAAGGCCCTCCCCTCCCCCCGTAGGTTTCCCCTCCCCCCCACCGTCCCGCCCTTTCCACGCCCCTCACCCCGAAACCGCCCTTTCCCTCTAAGGGCCCGCCCTCTGTCCGCCCCGAAACCTCCAGATTCCTAACCCCTGGACCCTTTTAGCCCCTTAGCAGTATTCACAAATGTTTCCCCACTCACACTTTTTATTTGTTCTTTTCCCTTTTCCCCTCTTCTCCTCTTGGTCCTTTTTACACTTGAATTTTTCTCTTTCTCCATATCCTTTGACCCTAATTTTAGCAAGCTTTCCATCCACCCACATGTTGTTTTTTGCCTTACCTATCCTTCTCCTTTTTTTCACCAGGATAATTTTTTGTATCTTGAAACCCTTTGAACATGTCCACCGCCCCTCACATTTCCTATGTGAAAAGTACATTTTTAATGTTTTCTGGGTTTAATTTTGTGCAAGGGAGAATTGAGACCCAGTTTTAGCGCTACTGTGTTCTGGATGTCCTACAACTGCCCTTTCTCCACTCCACTTTTTTTTTTTTACACTAGTGCCTTTCATCTTAACTGTTAATTATTTCTTTTTCATCATAGTGTCTTTTACTCCTCCTCACCTTACCCTTTTCCTTCCCCCAGCTTTAAGTTGTTTATCTTTTAATTCTTTTTAGACCAAGATCACTCCATGGATGAAATGACAGCTGTGGTGAAGATTGAAAAAGGAGTTGGTGGCAATAATGGGGGCAGTGGTGGTGGTGGTGCCTTTTCTCAGGCTCGAAGCAGCAGCACAGGCAGTAGCAGCAGTGGAGGAGGAGGAGGGCAGGTAAGTGATGATCAGGACAGAGTGGGGGAGAAGTTAAGAGAATGTGGATATTCTTAGATGATTGTCTTTTCACAGAAACATTTTTAGGAAGGGGCTAAACCATTTTTTAGCTAAGGAAGTTAGCATAGTGAGACAAATGATTGGCAGATCCCCAAGATGAGGATTTCAGCAGTATAGATAGGTCAGCTATTTCTTTCTTTCTGTCTTCCTTCCTTCTTTCCTTTCCTTTCCTTTCTCCTTTTTCCTTTCCTTTCCTTTCTCCTTTCTTAGCTTTCTTTCCTTCCTTTCTTTCCCTCTTTGTCTGCATTGTTTTGCTATTTACTTGTTTTATACTGCCCCCTGGGCTGGCAGCTGGGTGTCACTAAACTAACTCCTATCCTCTCCCTTATTTTCTGGCCAGGAATCCCAGCCATCCCCTCTGGCTCTGCTGGCAGCAACTTGCAGCAGAATTGAGTCACCCAATGAAAACAGCAACAACTCCCAGGGCCCAAGCCAGTCAGGGGGCACAGGTGAGCTTGACCTCACAGCCACACAGCTTTCACAGGGTGCCAATGGCTGGCAGATCATCTCTTCCTCCTCTGGGGCTACCCCTACCTCAAAGGAACAGAGTGGCAGCAGTACCAATGGCAGCAATGGCGGTGAGTCTTCCAAGAATCGCACGGTCTCTGGTGGGCAGTATGTTGTGGCTGCCACCTCCAATTTACAGAACCAGCAAGTCCTGACAGGGTTACCTGGAGTGATGCCTAATATTCAGTATCAAGTAATCCCACAGTTCCAGACCGTTGATGGGCAGCAGCTGCAGTTCGCAGCCACTGGGGCCCAAGTACAGCAGGATGGTTCTGGTCAGATACAGATCATACCAGGTGCAAACCAACAGATCATCACAAATCGAGGAAGTGGAGGCAACATCATTGCTGCTATGCCAAACCTACTCCAGCAGGCTGTCCCCCTCCAGGGCCTGGCTAATAATGTACTCTCAGGACAGACTCAGTATGTGACCAACGTACCAGTGGCCCTGAATGGGAATATCACCCTGCTACCTGTCAACAGCGTTTCTGCAGCTACCTTGACTCCTAGCTCTCAGGCAGTCACTATCAGCAGCTCTGGGTCCCAGGAGAGTGGCTCACAGCCCTCCACCTCAGGGACTGCCATCAGTTCTGCCAGTTTGGTATCATCACAAGCCAGTTCCAGCTCCTTTTTCACCAATGCCAATAGCTACTCAACAACTACAACCACCAGCAACATGGGAATTATGAACTTTACCACCAGCGGATCAGCAGGGACCAACTCTCAAGGGCAGACACCCCAGAGGGTCAGTGGGCTACAGGGGTCTGATGCTCTAAACATCCAGCAGAACCAGACATCTGGAGGCTCTCTGCAAGCAAGTCAGCAAAAAGAGGGAGAGCAAAACCAGCAGACGCAGCAGCAGCAACAAATTCTTATCCAGCCTCAGCTAGTTCAAGGGGGACAGGCTCTCCAGGCCCTTCAAGCGGCACCATTGTCAGGGCAGACCTTTACAACCCAAGCTATCTCCCAGGAAACCCTCCAGAATCTCCAGCTTCAGGCTGTTCCAAACTCTGGCCCCATCATCATCCGGACACCAACAGTGGGGCCCAATGGACAGGTCAGTTGGCAGACTCTTCAGCTGCAGAATCTCCAAGTTCAGAACCCACAGGCCCAGACAATCACCTTGGCCCCAATGCAGGGTGTTTCCTTGGGGCAGACCAGCAGCAGCAATACCACCCTTACACCCATTGCCTCAGCTGCCTCCATCCCTACCGGCACAGTCACTGTGAATGCTGCTCAGCTCTCCTCCATGCCTGGCCTCCAGACCATTAACCTCAGTGCATTGGGTGCTTCAGGAATCCAGGTGCACCAGCTTCCAAGCCTGCCCTTGGCTATAGCAAACGCCCCAGGTAAGGCTTCCAATCTTTTACATTAATTTCCAGAGCTAACTAACATCTTAACTGAAACTGTTGAGTCTAAAGAAGGAAATAGAGATTTTTGTGGGTAACAGTTTCTAGAGGGCAAGTCGATTAGAGAAATAGCAATGATTCTATTTAAGTCATTTGGAACCGACTTAACGGAAACTTTTTTTTCAGTTAATCTTAGGAGAAAGGAGCATTTCTGGGCAGTGTCCCTGGGGTCACTGTACTTCCAGTGCTTTTGGTACTACAGAACAAGGGTCAGCAAATTTTTTCTATAAAGGGCCAGATAGTAAATATTTTAGGTCTTGTGGGCCACATAGTATTCTTTTTTGTTTGTCTTTTTACAACCCTTTAAAAATGTAAACCATTCTTACCTCGAGAACTTTATTGGGGCTGCAGGCCCACCGCTTCATAGGATGAGAATTGATTATAAACTCGATCTATTTGTAGGACAGTTATTAAATAATCAGGTATTTCTTATGAACTGTAACTTTTTTTTTTTTAAAGATTTTTTATTTATTTATTTGACAGAGAGAGGCACAGAGAGAGAGGGAACACAAGCAGGGGGAGTGGGAGAGGGAGAAGCAGGCTTCCCGCCGACAGGGGAGCCCGATGTGGGGCTCGATCCCAGGACCCTGAGATCACGACCTGAGCCGAAGGCAGACGCTTAACTACTGAGCCACCCAGGCGCCCCGAACTGTAACTCTTAAGTGAGGGAAAGGTGATATAGCGGGTTCCAGAAGGATTTTCAACAAAAAAAGTTACATAGTTAATCTCTAGTTAGCTAGAATATCCTACCCTCTGAGCAAGCTGGTTAGTTAAGGTTTAATTTTTTAAACTTCTAGTTATCGGGGCGTCTGGGTGGCTCAGTCGTTAAGGGTTTGCCTTCGGCTCAGGTCATGATCCCAGGGTCCTGGGATCGAGCCCCGCATCGGGCTCCCTGCTCAGTGAGAAGCCTGCTTCTCCCTCTCCCACTCCCCCTGCTTGTGTTCCCTCTCTCGCTGTCTGTCTGTCAGATAAATAAATAAAATCTTAAAAAAAAACAAAACAAAAAACTTCTAGTTATCTTAAAAGTAGAATCTGTCTGCGTCCCCTTACATATTTTCAGTAAGCTTCCTAGGTGATTCTGGTACTTCCTAGCTAGGAGAACCACTTCCTAGACTGCTTTTAAAGTAGCATATGGTTAAGAAGGGAGGGGAGAGAAAGGGAGAGTAAGGCCTGAAATGGAGTGGGGAGGTGGAGTTGAGAGGAATTAAGAATACGGAGAGCATTGAAGGGAAAGAGTCCTCAGGGAAGAGGTATGTATTGGAATGTATGTTGAATCAGTTGACCACAATATTCAGCTATTCATTTTGAATAGTGTTTCACTGTTGGTTAATTTGAGATATGTCCATTTAAAAAAGTGAAAGTCTATTTAGAATTTATTTTAAATTCTGTGGTGATGGAGCTAATCTTTAATAAAGAGCACAAGATTTTTTTCAAGATTTATTTATTTGAGTGGGGAGGGGCAGAGGGAGAGGGAAACCCAAGCCAACTCTGAGCTTAGTGTGGAGTCTGACGCTGGGCTCAGTCTGATGACCCTGAGATCAGACCTGAGCCAAAATCAAGAATTGGACTTTTTTATTTTTTTAAGATTTTATTTATTTTTGACAGAGAGAGAGAGAGTGTACAAGCAGGGGAAGCAGCAGCAGAGGGAGAGGGAGAAACAGGCTTCCTGCTGAGCAGGGAGCCCGATGTGGGGCTCGATCCCAGGTCACTGGGATCATGACCTGAGCTGAGGGCAGACGCTTAACCATCTGAGCCACCCAGGCGCCCCAAGAATTGGACACTTTAACCCACTGCGCCACCCAGGATACTATAGATTTTTACATTCTTGCATGATATATAAAAATTATGATGGGAAATAGTTTAATATCACCAAACTTAGTTTTATTGGAATATATGTGGGTTTATGAATTGTTTACTTTTATTGTAGAGTTCTCTTTTCATTTAGATTGGTTCTTTTTTTTTCCTTTTTTTTTTAAAGATTTTATTTATTTATTTGACAGAGAGAGACACAGCGAGAGCAGGAACACAAGCAGGGGGAGTGGGAGAGGGAGAAGCAGGCTTCCCGCCAAGCAGGGAGCCCGATGTGGGACTCGATCCCAGGACCCTGGGATCATGACCTGAGCCGAAGGCAGACGCTTAACGACTGAGCCACCCAGGCGCCCTTTAGATTGGTTCTTATATAAAAGAGGATAACAGGGGCGCCTGGGTGGCTCAGTTGTTAAGCATCTGCCTTCGGCTCGGGTCATGATCCCAGGGTCCTGGGATCGAGCCCCGCATCAAGCCCCACATCGGGCTTCCTGCTCCGCGGGAAGCCTGCTTCTCCCTCTCCCACCCCCTCTGCTTGTGTTCCCTCTCTTGCTGTGTCTCTCTCTGTCAAATAAATAAATAAAATCTTAAAAAAAAAAAAAAAGATAAATAGACAACCATATTTCCTGCCTCCTGCAGTTTTGGAAAATGGTGGGCGGGAGGTCTGCTCAGGTTCCCTAACTTTCTTACATTTTTTTCTTTTTTTAAAGATTTTATTTATTCATTTGACAGAGACACAGTGAGAGAGGGAAGACAAGCAGGGGGAGGGGGAGAGGGGGAAGCAGGCTTCTCACAGAGCGGGGAGCCCGATGCGGGGCTCGATCCCAGGACCCTGGGATCATGACCTGAGCCAAGGGCAGATGCTTAACGACTGAGCCACCCAGGCACCCCACATTTTTTTTTTTTTTTTTTTTGGTTAAGATTTTATTTATTAGAGAAAGAGAGAGCTTAGAGAGAGAGAAAGAGAGATCATAAGCAGGGGTGGGGGGTAGAGGGAGAAGGAGACTCCCCACCGAGCAGGGAGCCTGATGCGGGACTCCATCGTAGCACCCTGGGATCATGACTTGAGCTGAAGGCAGATGCTTAACCGACTGAGCCACCCAGGTGCCCACTTTCTTACATTTTTGAGGTGTGTTTAAAATGACTACATTTTGAGCCTTAACAAGTTAACAGTTTTCTTAATGATTGGGAGATCTAAGAATGGAAAGAGCTGGAAGGGACCTAAGAAGTCATCTAGTACAACTGCCTTATTTTCTAGATGAGGACATTGAGTTACAGAGAAGCAGTTAAGTAAGTGGTGAGACTACATACAAGTCAGCTAGGGCTTGTAATTAGTTCTTGTGTAAGGCATTACCTATTAGTTTTAACTTAGGATGTGAGAAATCCTTTAGATTGTTAAAAATGTTTTAGAAAAGATATCTTTGCTTCTTTAAAGTTTAATGCTCTAGATGTGGCAAGTGTTTCATAGGCTAAAATTTATGGCTGGCCGTAGAAGTGGGAAAAGTTAAAACTAAACAGCAGCCTGGAAAATTAGACACTTGCTACACTAGCATGTTTGTTTTCTCTTTGCTCTTAGGTTGTATCCAGCAGTTTGCTCTTCCTCAAAGGAAAGCAAAGCTGTGGGATTGTTCCATTTAGTAATAATTTGGATCCTTGCAAATTTCTAAAAAGGTTTAGAACTTAGGCTTTAGAGAACAGTTATTAGGCACTCTCATTGCTAAATCATGCTCTGGGGAAGTCTGCCATTTAATATGTCATAGGATAGGGCTACCTAGCTATTATGGATGGTCTCAGAGCTCAAAAAAATGCATGCCTTTCTGTGAAGTAGCAGCAGCTTGACATTCTCTAATGAGAGAATGAGTTTCTGAAAGGCCATTTTGTGAGTTGAGATTGGTTGCCTCATTAATAGTGGTTTCCGAAGAGAAAAGTTTCCTCCTTTCTGGTTGGTCATACTTGTGCAACATTTTTCTCCCTTCAATTGGTCAACTTTATCCTTAATGAAAGATAATAAAATCATTTCCTAGAAGCTTTAGTGCTGTTCATCTGTTGCCTGGCTGCTAAAAAATGTCTCATTTTACCCCCTTTTCTGGTATATAGTAATTTTACTGGAAAAACTCAATCTCTTGGCAGTATAATGTTGTAGAAAGAGCCTTGGATGTGAAATCATCTGTAGATAAGTGGATAGATACATAGCACTCTACAAAGTGAGACATTATTACATGGTTGTGGAAGACTGCAACTTCCATGGTGTTCACTTAGTCTGTTTATATTTATTATTTTTAAAAACCATCTTTTAGAAATTGTTTAAGCTCTCCTGTTGACTTTCAGGGTTTATTTCTGTTTGCTGAATACACAGGCAAAGGCACAAACTTAGAACCAAAGTAAGCCAGCCATCTTAGTATCCTGTGTTTTTTATGGCTCAGCCCCTGGTGGGTGGTAGTGAGGAAGGGACCACCCAGTAAACTGAGTTTAGTTTCCAGACAGTGAAATGATCTATGGGCTCTGAGGTTTTTTTTTTTTATCAGCTTTTTTTGTTTTGTTTTGTTTTTTGTTTTTAAATCAACACTGTTTCCCAGTTATCAGCACTCTTTCCTCTCATTTTGTAGTTACACTCTCACAGATCTTGTTTTTTTCCAGTTTAAAGCTTCAGGTTTTTTCTCAGACACTCCTGTGTCCTGAAAACTCTTCCACCAGGTTGACCGGGGGGGGGGGGGGGGGCAGCTTTGAAAGACAGTTTGTATGACTTCGTGGGAGTTCTGCCTAATAAAGAGTTCAGGGCTAGTCTTTGGCAGGAGAATAGAGCATATTTCCTTGATGGCTATAATTCACTCAAGAAGCAAATTTCAGGCACTAAAAATAAAAAATTCACATCTGCTTGGTTTTATCGAGGTCAGGAAAATGTCTTCTCTTAGAAGTTAAGTTGAATGTGATACCAGAGTTAGTTTGCCAACGGTGTCGCTAAACTTGGGGTCAGATTGCTGAGACCTAATTTATTAAAAAGTTGTATTTTAGACTAGGGTATTTGAATACTAGTGACAAGTAGGTTTAGATGATTTAAATGTGTTCAGAATTAGTCTTTTGCAAAAGATCATTTGAGAGACTTTTCTCTTTTAAAATAATACACTTTATCAAATACAATGTCAAATGTTTCTGCATCATTTGCCTTTTTAATCTAATATTTGTTTCTGAAGGTGATATTAGTGCTTTTAACTGATTTCAATTTAAGTAGAAAAAGTCTCCTTTAAAACTAAGGTGGATTCATTGATTTGAAATGACTGAGAAGACAGTCCTCGGACCTTTTCAGTTGCTCCTATTTATTCATTCCAGTGGCTTTCTGTAAATGACGTCATTGTTAAATCACGTTGCATTGTGTAATGTGGCCATTTTAGTTCTTAATTAAATAACGAGCACAAGGATGCCTAGTGTTTCAGGAAAGTTTAGTATCTGTTTTGTTCTTATATCTTCCTTTTCTTTTAAATGTTTCACTTTGTAAGGTAGCATATAAATGTTGCCACTGGTAATTTAGTTCTGCTCATTCCTTGCTTCTAATTGTTTTTTTTTTTCCCTCCTTGAAAATGTTTTGGGATGTAAGATGAACATCTGTAGAAAAGCTTTATTACATAATGCTTTGTAAGTTACTTATTGGATGTCTGTAAACGTTAATAATATTAGTTGAAATTTTCTACTTTGCTATTTTTTATATTTCTTACGGGTGTGTCACAATAGTGCTATCCCTTTTTCTTTTTTTTCTTTTTTTTTTTTAAAGATTTTATTTATTTGAGAGAGAGAGAATGAGAGAGAGCACATGAGAGGGGGGGAGGGTCAGAGGGAGAAGCAGACTCCCTGCCGAGCAGGGAGCCCAATGCGGGACTCGATCCAGGGACTCCAGGATCATGACCTGAGCCGAAGGCAGTTGCTTAACCAACTGAGCCACCCAGGCGCCCAGTGCTATCCCTTTTTCTAACATTTAACATTATTATTTAGGTACTGGTGTGCTGAAGTGTTGTTTTAAGGTTTATATGCCCACATTATGACTATATTGTTGATACTATGCTAGGTTTTAAGAATTGTTTTCTCTTAGAAGACCCTGAAAAAGTTTCCATAGAAACTTTTTTTTTTCAGAGTTGGTTGCAAATCTGGGTTGTAATTTGAATTTGCACTTTTGCTCCAGTGTTTTTTAAACTCTGAGTGGCTTATGGAAAGTGGGCAGTATTACTTGTTTGACAAGTTTGGATATGCCAATCTAATTTACTATGAATCTTTCTAACTCTGTATCTATCTACAAAGTAAATAATAACTTAATTTTGAAGGAGTTAAGATATCTACGTCAAGACAAAGACTTTACCGTTAAGAGATGAGAGAACTAAGTTAAAAATTTATACATCTCTGAAAACTTTTATTTTTTTATTTTTTTTTTTAAAGATTTTATTTATTTATTTGAGAGAGAGAGAGCACAAGAGAGGGGAGCGGGAGAGGGAGGAGCAGACTCCCTGCTGAGCAGGGAGCCCGATGCGGGACTCGATCCCGGGACTCCAGGATCATCTCTGAAAACTTTTAAAAAATTATTATTATTACTTTTTAAAGATTTTATTTGACGGAGAGAGACACAGAGAGGGAGGGAACACAAGCAGGGGGAGTGGGAGAGGGAGAAGCAGGCTTCCCGCCGAGCAGGGAGCCCGATGCGGGGCTCGATCCCAGGACCCTGGGATCATGACCTGAGCCGAAGGCAGACGCTTAACGACTGAGCCACCCAGGCGCCCCTATTTTTCATTTTTTATTTATTTTTTTAAAAAAGATTTTAGGGGCGCCTGGGTGGCTCAGTCAGTTAAGCGGCTGCCTTCGG